>NC_052102.1:9995855-10046726 GCF_012273895.1 Zerene cesonia | reverse complement strand
ACAGATTCGAAATTCAAATGTAATATTTTTTTATAATTAAGTGTAACAGTATTTATGGCCAGACTAAGTATATAGCCCCTATATATCCCTATGGAATCAAATTGGATGGACAAAATAATAATTTTTTAATTATTAGGAGTTATTTGTAGTTATCATAAAACCTTGATTAAATTGAATATTGTAATTTTACTTTCTTTAAAGGTTGCTTGGAAATCTCTGTTAACGGAAAGCTGTTATGATATTTAATTTATCATTTAACTAGCTTCCCCAACTATGGCTTCGCACACCTAGTCTATGAAAATTTCCATTAGAATGATATTTTACACTGCGGAAAAAGCCTTTAGCTCTAGCCTTTGTCACTCTCCAGTCTCCTAACTACCTCCAGAAATAAATATCCTAAAATCACTCCGGTGTGACGTGAAGAAATGATAAACTCACGAATTAATACTGTTGGTAAGGATACTTCATTTGATTTTGATGAATATATAATATAAATAATCAACATGTCACTCAGTGAATATGCAGCTTTCTAAAAGTGAAAGAATTTTTGAAATAGGTCCAGAAGGTTTTGTGTGAAATCATTACAAAAATACATAAAAATACAATTGTAGGTAACATGGTTATTAGTTTGTATTTAAATTAATCGAAATAGATTATCAACCGTTATTTAACTAGCGGTCCTCCCCGGGTTTGCCCGTGGTACATATATAGTTTAACACTGAAAGATTTTTCAAATCGGACCATTAGTTCCTGAGATAAGCGCGTTCAAGCAAACAAACAAACAAGTTCTTCAGCTTTATAATATTAGTTTAGATTTCGTATGGATATAAAGTTCATTTTTTATAAATAAATTATATTGTACAGAACACTAAACATAGGTACATTTAAGCTAAATTGCGACCCTGACTCTCGAACTAGTTTAAACCACGAATGTGAATTGAATGACAATTTCGATACAAAATTAGCAAATTATATGAATGAATTCAGTTTAAATTTAGACCAGAAATAATAGACAATGTATAGGCAATAAAAATTAATTATTCATTAGCGTCGCTCGGTTATTTTCCGTCCATTAAGGATATTCACATAATGTCATCTATATAAGAAAAGAATCATTGATTAGATTCGAGTATCTGATAAAATACTTTATCACTTTAATTCCTTCACGGAAATCACATTTATAACGAACGGCCACGACAATTCAAAAATCATTAAAGAACCCCCAAAAAGTCATACAAGTTTTTTATGACATCACTAAAATTGTGTTACATTTATAATCTGTTAGGACAAATGTTGTTTTAAATATTTTTTATTGATCAAACTTATAATTAAACGCTATTATATAACCAACACAAAATAAATATAATATTAATAATGTGAAAATGTATGGTCTGCATGCTAATAAAGCTGCTTTTATTATTATTATTTTATTTTTATTGTTATTAAAATATTTCTATAATTCTTCTAATTTTTAAAACGAACGTATATGAGAATGGATCTTTATTTATGGCTTCAAATTGGCTAACCAGATGAAGATGAGATTTGACAACGATTTATGATACAATGCAGTATAGTTATATTATAGTTATCTTTATATCTATATATATAAAATTCTCGTGTCACAGTTTTCGTTGCCATACTCCTCCGAAACGGCTTGACCGATTCTTATGCAATTTTGTGTGCATGTCGGGTATGTTTGAGAATCGGCTAACATCTATTTTTCATATCTCGAAATGATCAGAGTAAGGCAGAACAGCGTTTGCCGGGTGCAGCTAGTACAATATATAAAGACAACTACCCACAAGCGCAGCCAAGACGTTAAATATGCCCTTACACTTACTTCTTAACTACCCCCACTCACATTATAAATTCCCGATCCATGAGAATTCTCTTCTCACAAGTTAAGACACTGGCAATAGCTAATAAATGTATAATTAAATTGACTATCGATAAACAACAACACAGGTAATTAAAAAAATACAAAAACGCTATGTACGTGTTATCAATAACAGAAACCATATCCTTTTCCTTACCCTTCCCAGTCCTTTCCTTTATTCCTCTTGCCAATTCTTCCTTAATCCCTTCCTTAAAGTCGGCAATCCATTTGTAGAGGTGTAAGGTTTGCAATGGACCTTATGCCTCTATAAATGTTCATGGGCGGTGGTAGCGCTTACCATCAGGCGTCCCACCAGCTCCATTGCCGACTGTGACATAAAAAAAAAACCTCTAAATTGTAGTACTTGGCTTTATAAGGAGTTTATATATAAACACATAAAATTATTGTATAATCACCGATCTTTAATAAGTGTGCAAAGTTTGAATAAAATGTGTCTGTTTAAATTTGGAATTGAGATTATAAAAGTCGGTAACACAAACATGCAGGTTAAGCTAATAAAAGCGTGTTAAAATATCATCATTAAACACGATGCATCCAGCATAACAGCATAAAACTTCCTTATCTATAACCAGACAATTACACAGATCAGATCTGCAAGTTTGATCGCCGGTGGGGGTCGGGCGGAGGGGTCGGGGTGGTGCTGGGGGTCGTGCTATCAGGGGTTTTCGCGCCATTAAGTCGATACAGCCTCTCCATATAAGCACTATACAGGTGCGTTTGATGAGCCGTGCTTTATTACAGTAGATTAATCGAATTATTGCTTAATAGTTTATGATTTTCGATATAAAAGTGAAGTCCCGTGTCCCCTAGTGGGGTATGGGGCAGATGATATACATCTGTTTCACTGATCGATTTTCTTTATGGACAAGTAGGTGATCAGCCTTCTGTGTCCTGCCAGACCGAGACATTTTTTTTTTTATTGTCCCCACCGGGAATCGAACCCAGGACCCCTCGGTTCTACGCTCACGCGTTTACCACTGTACCAAGGAGGCGGTCGATATAAGGGAATTCGAAAACTTCTAGCATTTTTAGTTTAATCAATCAAATTGTTTTCATTGTGAGAGTGAAGCGGAATTTGAATGTGATTTTAAACAAGTTATTATGGATATTTGAAATACGAGTTGTAACGTGTGTGTAGTGAAACCAGTTGTACCTAGGCCAGTTTTGTGAACTTTCATTTTTTTTTTTTATTAAGTGATACCAATACCTGTCTATTAGGTATATTATCGTTTAATGTAGTGCATAATTCATTCATAAAATGTGAATAACGGTTTTTCAAAAACCTGTAACAACTAGCGATTTGAAAAAGCAAACGACATTCTAGATTTATCTTGGTGAAATTTATTTTCTAGTGAAGTAGCATAAGCAATTAATATAATAAATGGGTATTATTAAATATATACAAACAAAACTTTTGTAATCAAAATTTTTTTCATAAGTGTGTAAATTTTGATAACCACGTGACCACGCTCGCTGTAAAGTGTTCAAAACGTCGGGTTAATAATATAATGAATAAATCGCGTTTAAAATCCGTTAAAAAGTATTTAATTTCTAATTGTATAACACTCGGATAAAATCAAACACAAGAAAATACATTTTTTTTGAAGTGAAAACTTCTTTAGGCGCGTTGAGCATTTTGGTAGAGGGTAAAATCCTCGGTTCGCGTCACCGACATGCTAATGATAATAGTATATCTATAGCTATAAAAAATTTCATATAATTTTTGCATATAGTTTTAATTACTCTCAACTTAATAGTTCCATTTTCACTTCTATCGGCAATCCCACGACTGCTACTGTTTTTTTGTTTTTAACCAATTTCAATACATTATCTGATACCTTTGAATCACAGACCAAATGCTATTTTAAAAATGTTGTTTACAATTAATAAGAAGTTAACACTTGATACAAATAGGTGTAAATCTAGAATTCAATATTTAGCAAACAAAAATTACAAATACTCTGTACAAATTCTAAAGTCTGTAGTATTCAGGCAACACGCGTGCCGTATCAGTCGTGCATCTCGCTGATAACGATGTTGCCAATAACGTAACGGTATGTGCAATACCGTTATCGGTGTGTTAATTCGTTTTCGTTATTAACGATGCAACATTCAGTTTTTAAATGTTTACAACATTCGTCTTGATGGTGCGTTTTACGCAACTATATGTAAAGAATTATCATCATCAGCCCATATATGTTCCCACTGCTGGGACACAGGCCTCCTATGAGGGTTCAGGCCGTAATCCACCACGCTGGCCAAGTGCGGGTTGGCAGATGTCACATGTCGTCGAACTATATGTAAAATATTTGGTATAATTATTTTTAGCAAATACTAAACATTCTGAGCTTGTTAGCACCAATTTTTTCATTTTCTTGAAGTCGATTAAGAAATAAGTTACTTTGATGAACCGAGCATGTCTTTAACGTAATAATTATGAATAATAGTAGAGCTTTAATTGACCAACTTTCAAATAAAGTATTTTATTTCAAGACACATCTAAATTATCAATAGTTAAACAGTTTAAGTCTTATACTGTGGTTTAAAAAAAAATAACAATTAAATTTTGGACCATATTACTATAATGTATATACTAAAATATAATGTCCCAAACAGGAATCGAACCACGGAACAAACACAGGCCCTTCCGACACCTCCGCCCTTATATTTATTGCAAATTATGGCCGCTATCGCCTCATCGCTACCTTTCGATAATGGGCCAATATGGCCAATGGGATAGCGTGGATGGGATTAGAAGGAATATACAAACAAGAAATAATACAAACTAAATAAATTATGGGATTATTCATTAACACTTAATTCTTTAGAATAATCAACTCTCGATAAATATATCAATATAAAAAGTAAAAAGACTTAAATAACTATCCCACAAACATAGAAAGAAACATAGAAAGATTTTCAATGGTTAAACAATTTTCAAAAATGGTTCAGCAACGAGATATCTCTCTTTAAGATACTCACTCTATAGGCATAAAAATTTATATGGAAGTAGGTAAAAATTACTCGATCCGTTCCAAAAATTATCTTACCATAACCAAGTAACATCCTCACCGAGTAATATAAGCTATATCCTATCTGGATTCCACACAGACAAAACCGGAGCATGCTTGTCTACAATTATTTTCAACAAAATCTAAGCCACCATGAAATGGTCCGAATTAGACCAAATTCAAACACCACATGATTTGCTTTTGGATATAAAAAGTGTCATCAAAACCCGAGACAACAGAAAGTTATAAGCTAACAAATACACAAAATCCAGTTGAATTGAGAACCGCCGCTTCTGAAGTCGGTTAAAACCCATCCACTCTAAGCTGCCGGCAGCCTACCTCGCAGCTATTGACAGAGTCTGAAACATTGATACGGTCTGATTTATTCTCCATTACTCTCAGTCCCGACTTAACTGATTTTTGCGATATTAAAAATTTAAATCTGGATTACATTTTGTAGGTTAAATGATTTATTGTTATTTCCCCTTATCGGACACCCTACAGGTGCTGTGGAAGGTACTTACGTAAATTTATAACGTGGACTTTTAAATAATATGATAGTTAATGTTTATTTATAAAAAGAATGCGATTTGATCGATTGGTCTTTATAGGTAAAGACACCTCTATGATAACCAGATGAAATGCATATTTTTACAATTAAAACATAAATACATAGGAATGTCTTAAAAATATAAAAAAAAAAAATTTGGACACAACAAAAAAAACAACAGAAAAGGATATAATTTAATCCTGGCAATCCTAATCAGGATAATAAGATAAACTCATGAAATTATTGTATTGTCACCGATCCGCGATAAGTGTACGAAGTTTGAATGAAAGGTGTGCGTTTAAAGTGGGTCTAAGAGTTTAAAGGAGTCTGTTACATACGTGTGAAATAAAGGGAAGTTGAAAGAGTCTGATTATTGTCTCTTTAATCCGTTGATTTACCTCTACTCGTATCAATTTAATTCAATTTAAATTTTATGAAGATTTTATGAAACAAATTGTTTAAAAATTAAACAAACTGGTGCTGTGTCTGTACCTATTTCCTGTCATACTATTTGTTATCAAGAAATCAAAATGAACACATCTCATATTTAGAAACTCTAAATCCACACAATGACCTTATACACAAGCAGTTCTTTAGCGGAAAGCCTTCCGATACGAATTTCGAATTGTCAAATATAAATTTTAATATATTTTTGTGTCAGATTTCGGGCGGTGTACGATTGAAACATTGAATCATAATATAATTACAGTTACAATATAATTATAGTTACTTACTTTTCTTAATTTTGTCTCAAACTACTTCAAGCGTTTCATAATATTTTCTCTCAATTTTATTCTTTATTTTGAAGTCGGTTAATTAGCAATATTTTTAGGGTTTTAAAATAATATCGACGTATTGTTGTATATCACAATAGCGGGCCAAAGTGCGAGAGAGTAGCGTGTTAATTAAATGATGATGAATTATTAACCGACTTCAAAAAAGGAGGTTCTCAAAACGACTATATTTTTGTGTTTGTTATCTGATAACTTTAATGGGTAATCCCATTATGACGGTTCTTTTTTTATTGATAGCTACTGCCTTCCGCGTGTTCCCATTTAAAATTGGTCTAATTCGGACAATTTTATAGCAGTGTAGTGTTTCTATAAAAATAATTATTCTATCTACAGATATAATCACGTGTAATCGATAAATGAATGATCTCTCTTACGAATTAAATGTTACATTCTGTCCCACCAAGACCACCCACCAACAACGTTTCATTCAAGTGTTTATCAGAAGGAAATTGTCAAATTGCACAACGATATTTGTATATATTATTTAAATAGAATTATATGTACCAGTTACTACTGAGAGGCGTTCTCAGAACGCGAGTTTGTTTATAAACCTGTATTGATTGGTTGCTTATTGTTTTGATTATTCGATCGATGATTAATTATATTAAGTTGTTTTACTTGCAATCGGTTGCCAGTTTGTTGGTAGTGACGTAAGCGAATGCAGATAATTTAAAATATAGATAACGAATAATTACAACATGATTTAACTTTGGAGATTTTTATTTTTGAAGAATGTCGTTAATTATGAAATATCCCTCCGCCTAGTCGAGAGAAAGGTCAAAATGTCAAAATGTTTTCGTGATAAAAACTATCCTTTTTCCTTTCTCGGGTGTCAAACTATCTTTGTGCCAAATTTTATGTAAATCGGTTCAGCGGTTTAGGTGTGAAGACGGGATAGATTTACTTTCGTATTTATAACATTTGTTGGGATTATCATAACTTTACATGATAAATAATTAAATTGAATTGTTTTTGATTAAGTTGGCATTACAATCTTGATACGTGTCACATTGTTTACCCGCGATGGACTCCTAAACTACTCAACCGATTTTAAACAAATTTGCACACGACGTGCCTTTTGATCCAACTTAAAAGATATGATATTTGATGTTATTTCAACTACGATAAATGACTACACGAGCGAGCCGGGGCGTGCAGCGAGTGTATCATATTTTTAGATTTATCACTATTAAATATTCTTATTTATTAATATCAAATCCTACAAAAAGCCCACCAACTGAATCCAAGTGATATCGAGTCATACAGCCAAAAAAATATAGTCGGTTGAAAATCCTATCCTTCCCCTGCCTCTTAGCCTCCTAGTTTTGACTAAGCCCTCAATCCTCCACGTACAGAAGTACCGATGACATTCCGATGCTCGCCAGGTCACCTCGCATATCTTAGCTAATTAAAGAGTATTTACAAATAGCAAGCAGATAGCGACTTTCACTTTATCAGCAAAAACACCATTATCGCGGACAATGCTCTATCACCAGCCGATATAACTTGTCGACTTTGTGAGATAGGGCTGCTCGCTCTAGGATTTTGATTATTTGTTTATTCCATTGTACTAGGTTGTTGCTAGGTGTGGAGTTAGTTTGATTATTGATTATTATTATTGTTTTATTGGGTGTTTGTATGTGGGTCGCGGACGATTTCTCTCATTAATGCGTGTCCATGGACACAGTGGGGGTCTTGTCGGTAAGAATCCAACATAACCCACGATGTCTTTCCTGGCGGTTGGGGGCATGTATGCCGTGCATATATATCCGTTTGCACAACAACGGGGTATAGACCCCACTTGGGGACACATGACTTGTTGCGATATGGCAAATGGCCCTTCTATCTGCCCTATGGCAGATGATATACATCTGTTTCACAAATCGAATTTCTTTATGGACAAGTAGGTGATCCACTGAGAATCGAACCCAGCTCTACGCTCTCGCGTTACCCACTACAAGAAGGCAGTGACAGCGTCCGCTCATACTGGTAGATATAGATATAGATAGGATTTGGTGAAGCTCGCACCGTTGACGTACCACACTTTATGAAAAAAAAACAAATATAATATGTATATGTATTTAACATATACAAACTTATTAGCTTTTTCAAATATTAGAGTTCTAAAGTGCCTTGTCAAATACATAGTAGTGTGTGTACGGATATTTTATTAGCTAAATATTTTAGTTCATTATTTAATAAATGCATTCGCACTCCTTCCCTATATATATCTATTAAATTTGAAAGCTATAGTTAGTAAGTACTCCGCGCAAGTTTAGAGAAAGAGAAGAAGTTTAGAGAAGAGGTACAAAGTTTTAAATGCACGAAGTAATACCTAAGTGGACCTAAATACTTCTGGTCAATGATTGCAAAAAATCTGCTTTGTATGTATATATCTGCAGTTACTTTCAATTCTGCGAAAGGGATTGTAACAGTGCAAATTGTCATCTCTTATCATAATATGATAATAGTTATGTATGTTTGTCATATCATAATAATCATTGTGTAATTTAATCTTATCTTACCTTCATTCAGGTATCCTTACATATATTTTCAATGTAGAAGATTGTTTGTTTGTCTGTCTTTTTGCATTCTATATTGCAACGGATCGGTTTTATGATATGATTATTGCATCTGGAGACAGAAGGCTAAAGAGTGACGTAGACTACTTTTATTGCGGGTAATCATCTCATTCGCATGTAAAGCTTCAATATGACGCGCATTTAAATCACTCTGAAATTTATGTATTCCGATAGATGGCGCTAAATTGAAAACATGAATGACTGGTATGGCAACATTAGTTTTTTTTTACCACAGGAGCGAAGCCGCGGGCACCAGCTCGTTAGTTTATTTTAATTGTCCGCAATTCAAACTCCATCCTGAATGTTAAAAATTAAACCATAACTTCTGCTTTTTTAGTTTTATGTACTGAACTGGCGGTTTACCTGATGGTAAGCGATCACAACCGCCCATGAACATTCGTAGAGTTAGTGCCTCTCTGAATGCGCTTTAAATGTTAAAGGGATAGGCAAGGATTGACGACTGGAAAGAAGGATTGCACTGGGAAGGGTGAGGAAAAGGAAACGGGCCTACGTTATCAAAAAACAGAACATAGGTACTGTAAATCCTAGAGATAAACCACATGTAAAGCAAATAACCAAATGTCTGAAATAAATATCTACTCATAATAAAAAAACACAAAATATCCCAAGAACATATCGAAAACCCAGCATCCCAGCCCTACTTATCTAACGAAAGTGCATGTCGATATCAAACAATGTCACTACGATAAGGCGACGATGCACCCCCCCCTCCGGTGCACCCTCCCCCCCCCTGCCCCCACTCCCCTCATTGTCTAATGAACTTGGGACAAACGTATCTTGTATGCAGTACGGGGTTTTTTGCATCATACGCTCTGGTTAGATTTGAATACAGAAGAATTATATATTTGTTGTATTATATTAATAACTGTGATAAAATATTTGGGAAATAAGTTAATAACGATCGATTGCATTATATAAATTGATGTTTACACGTGCAGATACCATGTTATATATAATTAATAAATACTTTTTTTTTAGACACAATTTTTTTTCTTTCATTTTAAATTAACTTACTAATTTTAAAAGAGTACCAATACTTTCTTTACCTAAATACTGTAACAGTTCAATGGTAATTCTAATGCAAATTATATTGAATCTAGTCAATTTCAATGATTTCAATACGTATTATATAGCCAAAGTTCAGCATTACCAAAATTTCTAGATCTCAACTATTTCAAATTTGAGCCTTTCATATAGTTATGTATACTCTAATTTATTACAAAACCAGTAAAATGGATACGATTCAATAAAACTACTCAAACACATTGTAAAATCCAAAAAAATATATCCATTATTTTAATACACAAACACAAACCATATAATAAAAATTGGATCTTAATATTTCCATAACGTGTAGCAATATTAACTTTATTATAAACCCATTAAGACGCCTTCACACAATACGTATTCCAGTCACGCTCTGTGAAGAGCCCTTAATTTCCGAATTCAACGCTCGGACGATCCGCGAATGGATGATGGCCACAATTTCGGCAGTTTTTGACACAAAGCGAACGGGACAAAATATTTTCCCTTGTTTAAAAATACATAACAGCATATTCTGATCGACGAAATCTATTTTATATTGAGATAATATAGCGTACAATAAAATTAATAAACTTTACCCATTTAATGTTCAATATGAAAATATAAATGAGTAATGTATCACTAAAATACCGTTGTTCTTTATTAGTACTAACTTTAATTGAGCTCTGATGACAGATATGGACACAGATATAGTGAATATTTAAAGATACTATAGCAGGTTTCATTTAAAATCTATAAACGTTCATATTAAACGACGTTACGTAGTTTATTTCTCATTTTTCAAACAATACAAAAGTGAAATGAACATTACGCGTGCGATAGCCCACTTTGCCTATTTAAGCCGGGCTAAGCATTGTTCAAGCTCCACACTCGCATAATGCAGTATTCCAATTGTTTGCACAGATTAAAAACTTCGCCGTTTCCGTGTGGCAGCTCTTTATGTTGGATTCGAGAAGGTTCGATATGCGACGTTGTTGTTTTTGTATTTTTTTTTATTTGCGAAAAACCAGCCAGTTTATTACACAAAAAGGTAACCTCACGAAGTTCTAATATACTTTATAGAGCTATTTTTGTTTAAATTGAGAAACGCAGATTTCAATCAAAAACCTTTTTTTCAGTTAACCCAGTTTACTGCAAAAAATACACATATATAGCATTGCTTATGCATGCACTCTGAAAATAAATGTCACCAACTAAAAACCTAAACAAAAACTATTACCTAAATGACATAAAGAACCTTCAAAATTTTATAAATTGACATCAATAGACACACACACCAATTACGCCTTCCACATTACTTACGATATCATAGAACATCTTCATACCATGCACTTACCTGAAAACAAAAATTAACACATTAAAATTTACATTACAAATTTTCCTACGAAATCCAAGTCATAAATTGGCGAACATTATTTTTTATAGCAAGCGAAACACAAAAAAAAAAAACAATTTCCCGCGCTCCGTCTCTGGGTTAATTAAAAAAATCTGTTTTTAATTTCATTTTTAAGCGGCAACATTAGGAAAAAGTCGTGGACATTTAGCGATGACTTATTGGCCTACGAGACTCTATTTTATACTTAATTGTATTTTTTTTAACATTCACAACGAAAAAACTTTGCACTTACAGAATCAGCAATCCAGTATTTTATTTAAATACTTAGCGAGTGCCAGACAATTTAGATAGCAATTTCGAATTTCCAAAAAAAAAGGCGAATCTCTATTATCTATGTTGATAAATGAAACGAATTTTAAACTTAATTAATTCATAATGAAATAAATATTATCTTATCTGTAACATGCACATCTTCTCTCTAACAGTCTATGCTTACTCAAAACATACGGACATCAGGTGATATTTAAAAAATTTTAGCAATTTAAATCCGTTTTAAGTCTTATAATTTCTAAATGTATAATTATCCCATAAAATCAAACAAAAAATACCAGTTTGAATCGTTGTTTTTAAATATTATTAATAATTGTAGAAATGCAAGGCTGGCAATAAACAATCCAGCGTATTTTGACACTGGCAACAGGTTTGAGTTTTTTGTCTATAGCGGATGAGTGAGAACAATTCTGTTTTAATTTCTACTTAATTATTTTGATACTAGCTTCCGCCCGCGGATTTGTCCGCGTTGAATTAGGACATTTACAAATGATTTGGTGACTGGCTATTCCTGTTTTACTCCAAGGGAGAATTTAATCGGGATAAAAAGTATCCTATCACCCAAGTCAACTCATATTGTGTAACAAATTTCATCAAAACCCGTTCAGTACTTTCAGCGTAAAAAAATTAAATGATGCGTTTTATAAAATAAACATTAAAATACATTTATGTTTTAATTTTTACTTATACTGCGAAAGCCATCTCTGCACATGTAAATGCTTAGTAAATATTTTATTATTTTCACCGCTTGTTTACCTGTAGAACTCAAACGTTTTTAATTCACTTCTCAATAAACTATTTCGACTCTTGATAGGTAAACAACTAATAAAAAGAATTAACAAAGCTAAATAATTCCGTTTACAATAAATCTCCTATCGAACAAATACAAAACAGCTGTTTAAAATTCGCCATGACGTTTGGCGCGCGATTTGTAAACATGGCGGCGGTTCCGGCGAGGCCGCGGCGGAAATAACCCGTCTTCAGGACGAGGGCTACAGATTATAAACGATTTACAAAATGTACATATAAAAACTGCATGGACTGTATTGTTTTTTTTTAATTCCCATATAAATATTTAGAAAACTTACGTATGTACCCATGCGGTATAACTAAGTCTAACCATCAAAATTAGCATAGTAGTTTCGATGAATACCAAATAAATCAACAAATCTGTGCCTTTATATACCAATTTATAGATTCGTATTAGCAAACATTTTTAATATAATAGTTTAGTTTCAGTTCTAAAGAACTAAAAATAATCTATAGTAATTCATATAAAAACTGTACTTATTAGTACCTAACTAACTTAACTGCCACGGCAGTCAAAGGAAAAGATAGACAACCATTTTTTTTAGCGGAGAAATCTTACATAGATACACACGACTTCCGGGGAAAGAAGCCGTGGGTTATATCAGATTCCTGGATTCCCGACTAAAATCCCACCGAGTACCGTTAAGCCGCTCTATCGATCGGGAGCTGGTTAGTATACATCCACTAAAAGATATAGACAACCCTGGGGTTCCTATATAGATCCCGCTCCCGTGGGATATCCAGGTTAAAAGTAATATATGTCCCTTTTCGGGTCTCAAAGAAACTCCATGCTACATTTCATCCAAGTCAGTTTAAGCGTGGAGAAGAGACAGAGTTACTTTCACGCTGTTAATACGCAAATTAATAAACAGTCCCAAATCACAGCATCGTTACTACATCCCATTTATATAGCAATTTTAAATTGTCACACTCTGATCAAATTCTCCTATCCTATTCAAATTTGCATTCTGTTGCACCAATATTAATCTTTTATCCAAAAGCAATTTGCAAAGCCCGAACTGTTAGCAATTACCCCTTGTGTATGGTGTCAATCGGGAAGAGTATTAGAGGAGACTGAAAAATGAAAGATTATGTGAAAATCTGTAATTTATATGCGACGCCGCGGGCCACGAGCGCCCATGTTGATAGGGCTGTCAACACACAAATCAATGACTAAACTTAACTTTTAATGAAATGTGTTTCATGATTTGAACATTGATTTGGTCCGGACCATGATCACATGTCTAGAAGAAGATTCTTTCAGTCAAAATAAAATATTTTTAAGTCCTTGCTGTATGTTACATATTAAGAAATTACAGTGAACCAGCAGTATGAAAAACAAATTACTTGTTTTATAAGGAACTTCAATCCTAATTTTACAATTAACATGTCATATTATGTTTTTGAAAATAATAAATTATCTTCCTAAAGAAGTCTCATTAAGTTAATGAGACTTAAACTAAATAAGTCTCATTAAGTTAAGTTAATGAGAGTTAAATTTTGTGTTTTTAATAAACATTATTTTTAATTTTACGCGAGTGTGGCAACCCTAGCATCTAATTTATTTCTTAATAAGATGAGCAACGTCTCAGGCGGCAGCGAGTCGTTAATTTGTTTATTCTACAAATCGGGCCCCGGTTATAAACGGGCCTCTATCGAATCTTGGACCTTAATGTAACTTTTTACCCACTGCCTAGATCTGCCTGTCTTTTGAGGAGACTGCTAATAATGAATATTAAAAATAGGTGAATATTAAATACTTTTTGGTAAATAAAAATAATTTTAAACTTCATCTTGCAAGGACTTGTATTTAAAACTATCTCAGCTCTATTTGAGACAGAATAAAAACAAAATATTATATCCCATCTCACTCAATAATTAAGCTTTTACTGGTGGACGTATTTCTCAAAATCCGCTAATTCGATAACACAAAGAGATTGACCATTACAAACAAAGATAATTTGCAAAAATAAACCGATTTCAACGATTGCGCCATTTACTTGAAGGCATGGAAGTCGTAGTGACGCTGTTTTCTTTGTCCACTCGAGACCTCTTTCACAAAAACTGCTAAACCGTTTTTGATTAAACTTGCACCAATGCTTTAGGAAGCTTACTAACAAAAAGTAAATCATTTCAATCTGACTTACTTACTTACTTACTTAATTACTTTTCTGTCGATTTGAGAAAGCTTTTGGCGTGTCGTTTAATTTATTTGTAAAGTAGGCACCCGTAAATGTAGACTGTATGACAATCCAGTTTGCGTCTAAGCGAAATGTTATGCACATAATTTTCATTTATTCTTATGTTATTCAAAACCTATCCAATTATTTGCATTTATAATCCAAGCGAGATAAGATAAAATATCATAATAAATAAGTCCTGTTTTAAAACCGCATAAAGACTTGAATTTCCGAAAAAAAACTATAAAATTTACACAAAATAGACTTCGAAATTTATAATATATGCATTATAAAAACAACTCCAGCGTGTGCCATTAAAGATAAAATACATTATCTATATTATGAAGCAGTTATCAAAAACCAGATTATCTTCATTGCTTGCTAGCTTTGGAATCATCTCATAACGATGTTATAAACTCTATAGTCGTACGTAATCCATTTATCTAATGTATTGGATAATTTATTTAGTGCCAATTTATTCCTCGCAAAACAAAACACTTTGAAATGTAAAAATATAAAGCAGTTTTTAATATCGCATATCCGTCTGTCTGTTCATTTCTTACGTCGAAAAAATGTAAAGTTGTAGTAATAATTTTTCTAGTCCATCCCTTATTTGAACACCATAATTTTATTATAATGTCTTGATATTTCAGATGACAGAAGCGAAACAAAGAAGAGACGAAAACTGAAGAAAGAAAAGCAAAGAATGGAGGATAAGAGACTTTACTATATAAAGGCAATTTATGCCATTGATATGATAATTTATAGGCATATTACATGTATGGGTGTGTTTTCTATAATTTGGTGACTTTCCTCTACGTAATAATACTATCTCGAATTAACCGGTAAAAACCAGAATGTCATGTTTGTCTTAGAGAGGAAATTTAATGAGCGAATATTCTATCAGTTTCTTTATATTATTATTACTATATTTTAATGAATAATTTTACTTATTTACATCTATCCTAAAATATCTGTAAAGTCATGGATGGCTTGAAAATTCCTTTAAATAGTGGAGATTTGTTGTTATTGTATTGTCTTGAAAGTGTGTCATATTTTATTCCTTTCGTTATAGATACAGATAGTACTCAGGGAACAGTCGTGGTCATAGCCTAAAACTGGAGGGGCGGGTTGTATTATTGTACGTTTGTAACGTTGTCACGCAAAAACCGCTGGACCGATTTCATAAATCTTTCACCATTAGATAGCTGCTATTTCACTGATGCTTATATGACAAATACTATCTATATATGTACAAGTACCCGACGTACGCGGCTAGTAATGAAATGTTTTGCGTCGGACTTTTGCATTAGATTTCATTCTACAATACACATTATATTCCATACATTTTATAACCAATGGAAGTTTTCTTATTCTACTTGCGAATTAAGTGATAGCATTTAAGTTTTTTGATACTCATTCCCGCTAAATATTATCAATCGATAATAAAACACTGAATAAATAAATAATATATATATTTGGCGTGTTTCGTGGTACACATCCAGCAGTGAGGAGCTGAAGCAGATAAATGAAAAATGCAGTTTTAATATGCGAAATGTATGGTTTTATTTTACCACCGACTTGTACAGATAAGAAAAAAGTTAATAGTGACAGAGAAATTGCTGTCAACTTACAATTAAAAATAATACATGTAAGAACATTGTTCTAATCAACAGGACCATTTCGTTTTGACTAATGTCAAAGTGACGTATATTTGTAATATTTATCGCGACTGGTTGGACGCACTATATCTGCGAGTCGTTTATAAATATGACTATAGATTGTTATTGGTACTTTAAGTATCTGTTCGATATATTATGTATGGTTTTTTTTTAATATATCATAGCGATAAAATTTCTTGTCCTCGACAACAATTGTTGATTATAATAATGTCGTTTTGACCTTTATATTGTAACATATGGATTCTTATTATTCAAAAATATTTGCATAGTTTTTACACTGATAATTCGATTGTTTTTTGATAAATGATTGCAGAATATAAAGTTTATATAATATGTTTTATAATGAAAGTTTTAACATTCGAATATCGAATTATAAGATTGTTTTTTTTTTTATTTCTCACGTATTGGTATGTTTTTTTTATTGTGCCACATAAAAATTGCGCCATATTTCTTGCAATATGAACATAACCTAAAAAAAATAGCAAAATAAATTATAACTTCCGCCGCGTATTTTCTAAAAACTCTTTTAAATCCAATTAGATTTTAAATGGACATTAAAATCGCTTGAATCGATTTTATTATTAACGTCCTACATAATAATATATATGTAGAAGGATATATAACAATTCTCACGTTGGTAACCTAACATAAGATTACCATTTGCTTATCTATAACTGGTTGTTGATAAGGCATTTGCTAGTTTTGGTATCTTACAGATGTATTAAACTGGATGTTCCTGACTTACAATTCCTTCTAATATTATAAATCAGTATCATATCAACTAATAAAAAAGACTGAAAAATTAAGTCAAAAACTCTGTCTGTCTCTTCTTGACGCCTAAACAACTTAACCGATTGAGACGAAATTTGATACAGAGGTAGCGGAAGATCCGAGATATCACATAGGATTTAATTCCGGAAATCCCACGGGAACGGGAACTATCCAGAAAAAAACCACAGATTTTATGTTCATTGTATTACACACACATTAACACACTATCCTACAAATATTATAATTCGAAAGTTTGTGAGGATGTGTGTACATTTGTTACTCTTTCACGCAAAAACTACTGTACCGATTCCAATGAAATTTGCTACGTAGATAGCGGGACAACTGGAATAAAACATCATCAATTTGTGGAAACACATTATGATAAATAAATATTTAATATCAATTATTTATCGCATCTAGTATCTATATATCATTGCAGGCACATCATATAAGGCATAATGCTTTTAAACTTTAAAATTCACTAACAACCTCTCTCGTTATTTAATGACAATTAATATTATTTTTTCACTGTTTTTTTTTTTTGTTCAAGAACCTTAACTATAAATTCAAAGTCAATAAAGGATTTAATATATTATAAATGTGCATAAATAAATCAATTTAAATAATTAGAGAATTATTCACAAAATTAAAATGAAAGAAATTATCGCATAAAAACCGGTTAAGTGCGAGCGGATTCTTATAGGAACGGTTCCGTATGAATGTTTAGAATTGACATTTTTAAATCGGGTATGTACATACGAAAAATTAAAAAATTTCAACCGACTTCAAAAATGGCGATATGGCTATTTTTTTCCCACACCCCCATGCTACTTAGTATCATGCCAAGAGTGTATCCTTTTCCTCCATCTTCCAAGCCTTTTTACACGCTTTTTATTAGCTTCACCTGTATGTTTGTTTGTAACCGACTTCTTTGGGCGCGATTTTGACCCACTTTAAACGGCCAGATTTCGTTCAAACTTTGTAGATTTATTGAGGACCGATGACAATACACTAATTTGAAAAAATTATTTCAGTTTTCAATTTACAAAATATGATTTTTGTTAAAGCGTGTTTTTTAGTTTTTTTAAACTATTATTTCCGTCGATAATCCTTTCCTTATCCCTTACCCATCAAAAGCGGAAAAAAAATTCCCAATAAATGAGAAGTTTCACCACGGTAATAAACAGAATAATATAATTAATTACCTCCTCTCCTGCTACTCCTATTATCGTTCACTAAAACGTGAAAAATTATAAACAAACAAACATACTTTCGCATTTATAACATTGATAAGAATGGATAATTATGATTTTACACAGCAGATCCATTTCAAATAATTTTCTCATAAAATAAAAGAAACAGTTTTTGTTTATTTTAGCGTGCAATGTTTTGAATTTTTATTGAAACAAGCTCAATCGTTTAACAACCAATAAATAACTATGCATAGGAAATTTTAAAATACCCGCTCAACGTATGAGTTTTTACATTGATAATTTATCATGTGAAATATTTAATA
Source organism: Zerene cesonia (assembly GCF_012273895.1). NCBI lineage: Eukaryota > Metazoa > Arthropoda > Insecta > Lepidoptera > Pieridae > Zerene > Zerene cesonia. Next base: position 10,028,202 of record NC_052102.1, on the reverse strand, counting down.
CCGTAATTTAGTCACTATTCAATGTCATAAATGTGAAGAATTGATTTGAATTAAGAATTAATTAAACCGGTTTTTCAAAACAGTTTCGTAACAGCGACAAGAGACACGTCTGCGTCTGTAGAAATTTGTCTTGGGCGCATGTTAAGAAAATCTTAATCACTACATCTCTGTCTGTATGCTTAGGTTTTTAAAATTATGCAACAGGTTCTGATGGTTTTTTTTTAATAGAGTGATTCAAGAGAAAGGTTTATATGTATAATAACATTGATTCTTATATTTCTGTTATTTTTGTATGTAACGCTTTCACGCAAAACGTTTTAAAAAATTCTTTCACCATTAGAAATCTGTAACTTCACCAAGTGACATAGGCTATATAATGGCGAACCGGGGCGAACAGCTAGTATTATATAAAACGCCATAACACAGGGCCTGACTGACTGATCTATCAACGCAGAGCCCAAGCTACTGAACCGATGAGGCAAGAATGACTGACTGATGACTGACAAGCTTCTGAACCGATCGAGTTGGAATTTGGCATGCAATTAGTCATGATAGCCACTATGATGTAGGCATCCGATGAAAAGGATTTCGTTGAGTTCTGACCCCGGGGGTTGTTAATTAAGGATTAAAATTGTACACCATAGACATGACTTGACACGCGAGCGAATCTACCGGCAACATCTAGTAATATTTAGTGCTATCTATTCTTAGTACACGACCGCCTCCTTGGTACAGTGGTTAACGCGTGAGCGTAGAACCGAGGGGTCCTGGGTTCAATTCCCGGTGGGGACGCACAAAAAAAAAATGTCTCGGTCTGGCAGGACACAGAAGGCTGATCACCTACTTGTCCCTAAAGAAAATCGATCAGTGAAACGGATGTACATCATCTGCCCCATAACCCACTAGGGGACACGGGACTTCACTTTTTTTTTATTCTTAGTACACACGCTTAAGTTTTGAATCTATACGAAATATATTCATACATCATTATTGTAAATCTGATTTGAAGAATTTTAAGGAAACAATGCGTATAACTCAGTGTTTCGCAATTGACCATAATGGTAAAATTATCCGGTAACTTATGGTGTTTAATTGCCTGAAGTTTTCCTGGTTTTATCTGAACATTGTTTGCGTCGGGCGCGGAATGTCCACGATTAGAGTGTGAATTTGTAGAAAGACCAACCACAGATGACGCCATTGTAATTATAACATGATGTTTGATATAGTTCTACACATATTTATCATATCTCGTTTTTTTTATAATCCGCAAAAGAACTAAATTCACATAGCCCACCGGATTAGATTGGGACAGAAAGGTTCTTAAATAGTGACTGCGTACAGGACGTCGCAGCGTGGGATGACCTTCAACAAGATGGTCGTGGACCTGATTATAGTAGAAGGGAGCCGCAGGATTCAGGACACTTACTTAACACGCACTTAACACTACCAATTTGCGTAAGAACAAAACTTCAACGCTTCCAAAAACGAAGAGGTTCGTTTGTACATATTTTTTAATATTTCCTCTTCCTACCTCTGCAAAATCTACACATCCATATCTAGAACAATCTCGAAAGCTTCACTTCATTTAGCAGGACGTATTATAATGAAAACGCTCCGTCAGACGCGTTTCGTGTCACGTAACATCGGAAAATAAAGCAAAACCAGCCCGCATCGACAGCATTCCCACTGATGCATCGCACTCGTTATTTAGTTAGCAGATCACCCCATTGTTACTTAGAGACCACGAAAAAAGTATGGGCGGGGCTGCTATCCGGCATTGCATCTCGCCCGATGAAACAAGCTGCCTATCTAGATACATGCCTCCAACACGACCAGACTACCCACGCGATTCTACGCCATATCGCCGAAGCATAATCACCAAAATCCCGTGCACCGAACGTCAACAGCTTATTAAAGAAAATTAAATTTGCAGCCACGCGAAATCGACACGAAACCATGCCGATGAAAGCATCAAGGGAAAATGATCCTTACTGTATCTCCGAGGCGCTCGATCACGCGTCCGGGTTAAGATAACTGGCTTACAATCACCCTGGCGGTTACTACATTTTATTTATTGGCCGCCAATGTTTATATAAAAGGATGTATAATGGATCATAGATAAGAGGCGAGGTATATTCATTTTATTGCCAAATTACCGATGCCGAGATTGCGCGAGAGTCGATTCCGTATCTGGAACATTTGCCAAGAGGTAATTGTCTTATTTTGTTTCGAGAATTCCAACACTTGGGTTCAACCTTTTGCTTATTTGTTTTACAAGTTAACGAAAAATCTCGTAATCCGTCCCACGCACGATTTATATCGACTTGATTGTGTTGCAGCGTGTAGCTGCTGATTGTTGCAAACAACTGTGTGTTGACGTTGTGAAATTGATAAATCAATCACGCGTGTGCTTGGAAATCTCAACATTGCTCTGTAATAATGAATAAATTTGAAATAACACCTCTTGCGCCTCAGACTAGGCTATATGCCTTATATATTAGTGTTATATCATTGTTTTACAATTATTATAGTGAAATAAGTGAAAATGTACACAAATGATTACAATGATACTACATTGATATAATATAGAATTTGATGCATTAGATTTGATAATTTTGGTAAGTATAGGCATGGACCAACTATTTTATTAAAAATTCGCTTGCTTAATTTCAAAATAATTGTAAAGAGTTAGATGTGTTTAGAATATATTAAATAACTACATAAGTAACTGTGGCTCATAACTCAACAACTAATAGGTTTTTAACGAAAAAATCAAGCACAAACGTTCAAATTTATGATATTATCTAGAGTATTTCATTAAATAAAATAAGCATTTCATCAAAATGTGTACATAACTTTTTAAAACCTCCTTTTTTTACAATATCCATTCTCGGTTGACTTTATAAGTTTTCCAAGGACCTCGGTAACATGCAAGCATAATTTTTAAACGTATATCTCGCACATTTTAATCCGCGACCGTGCGTGATGAAGATAGATGTGTTTTGAATTAATGTGTTCAAGTGCGTACAGCTTGGAGTTGTACGAATAGGCAGTTATCTGTGGGCGGCAACACCATGGGAGTCTGATTTAGTGCTGGTGAAAAGGTCGTGTCGATGCGCGATACCTACAGACAGACCGTAATTAATTTCATTTTATTTGTTTTCTAGATTGTTCTATGCGATGTTCCGGGACGTCATCTATTGGTGGGGAGGTAGAATTGGGCCGATTTTGCCGTTTCATAGAATTCATTATTTTTGACATTGACGAGGTGGTTTAGAAAATTTGAGTATGGTTCAGGGCACTTTTTTGTTTTTTTTTTTATCTGTGTTTGGGATGCACACAATTTGTTACCGATTGATTTATACGAGGCTCTGAACTATTAACTTTAATATATCCATCCATACGTTCAAAATCAGGACATGTCTACCGCATAACAAATTAGGCGAAAAGCTGTCTTCAATTAATATAAAACCATAAATTTAGCCTTGCCGTTAAGGCTAGCTATTCTAGGAATTACAAGACGAGCGAAAATTGTATATAGTACAAAGGAAATATAGATATAAGAAATAAAATCTCACATTGTCCCACCTTGTCATTAATAGAGAACAATGAGAGAGATATAAAAAACAGATAACCTCAAAATGCCTTACGTTTGTTGAAACTAAAAAATGCCTATACGAATATGTTATTTAAATAACATAAATCTTTCTATCAACTATAGCATCAGACAGACGTTTAATGGCGGGATTTTTATCTCGAGAATCTGTGTAGCGCGACCGTGAGGTGAGCGTTGTGGTTCCGTATTAGTTTCGTGTAGCTAGACCGGTGTTTATGATACTTTAAATTCTGTAAGTACTTGTAAATTAAAGAGTTAATACACAAGTTTATAAATAGATGCATAAAGTACGATTGATATGGGAGAATATTCAAATGAGAATAACTATTAGTATCCATATAAGTTTTCAAAAAGGATTCGTCATATTACCCATGTAATATTGTATGAAGGAAGAAGGAAAAGAGTAATTATTACCATAAACAATTAATTAAATATATTAAAGACTGAAAAACTGACAAGCCAGAGTCGGTCAAAGCTCGGACAGCCGGTGGCTGTGCAATATTTAAGCACTTTTAAACATCTTTAAATGATTAGTGTAGAACATAGAGTATTTATTCATATTCAATATATATTAATGATTTTTTTTTAAATCCTAGTTTTGAAATAACCCACGGATCCCCAAAAATGTGACACTATGACAGGCTACTGTTATTATAAACAAGCAGGAGCACAAACTTAATATAAACTTCACTTCATTAAATTCACCCTTATGCTTTAAGCAATAAAGCTTATAATTCACACGCCAGCTGTCAACATAACCTGTTACACTTTAGTTTGACATCCGGCGTACGCGCACCGTAACGGCGATTACTCGATAATTTCCACAGATTAAAATCTATTTTTTGACAACGACATTTCGAAATTTAAACGCGGCTGCTAAAAAAAAAACATTGTTTGGACTATGAACGATAATTATATTTTTATATCATATGTCGTATGGAATTACCGAATTCGGTTGGTATAGCCTACATATTGTTTAAGAAAAACGTTTAAGCTTTACATTATATATTATGTATCATTGAGTAAATAATTATAAAATCACAAGCTTGAGCCTGTGGCATCTCTCGGGTTTCAGTTATCAGACAAAAATAGCAAAAAAGATTAATGAACAATGGGGAACGGTTGAACACGATCTCACGTGAAAGACGTGGTCTAAGGTAGTCGCAGGAATATAACGTCTATTCAAACCTTTGTATTAATTTTGCTAAAGATTTTCTCCCGATCGACAGCACACCACAATACATTAACTCGCATACGCACCAAACAAATTAGAAACCACTAAAAACCAATAAAACACAATGGCCTAGCTCAAACGTAGATCGCAGTTAGGCCATATAAAGTAAGCGCCTTTTGTCAGCGATGGTATCGCCACCTATACACCAACAAGTCAAACAATGGTGCGTGGGCGCAGATTAGCGCGACACCGTGCGATATTGCGTGATCCTTGTCCCGGAAATGTGCGCGGTCCTTAAGATATTATTCTGCAGGAAAGAATAAATTAAAATATATATAAAAGATTGAAAGAGTAAAATTAAGGACATATTTTATGTTCACATTTTTTAATCTGTATAAATAAAGACTGATTGAAAAGTTAAAAGCTGATTTACCATAATTTGAAAAGGTAAATAGACGAATCGAACTAAACACATTAACACAAAGAAAGAGTGAGCCAGATTTACAAATATAAATTAAACAATATTGCTTAAACTATTATTATTATTTATATAGAATTATAACCGATATATAACTTAAATATTCCCAAAAAACTTAAGAAAAATACTTAAAGTGTCATCAAAAACTTGAGGCTATGATTGCTTATACGTCCCATATGAAGAGCCTAGCATAATTCTATTGTACAAACAACACCCACTCCCTGGGGGGAGGACTCCAACACACTTCGTTTCAGTTGACTGCTTAATTCATATCCTGTGCGGATGCTAGCGTCATTCTGGAGGGTTTTTAGAACTGTTATTCAATGCTAAAGGAGGTTTGAATAAGTTGTACACTTCTTCAAACTGCCTACCATATGAGACGGTTGTCCTTACCTCCTTTTGTTGTTTTTGACGGTTTTGTTGTGTTTGACGGTTGTCCTCCATAACCAATTTCTAAGATGAGACCAAACGCCAATAATTTCATATCAAACACAAAAATAATGATACCAATCGGTTGAAAGCTTACAGAATTATCAAGTAAGAATATTATTATTGCAATAGTCCTCTATTGTACCGGAGGTTGTCTGGAAGAAATCGCTCTAAGCGATGAGACCGCCCATTGTACTTAGATGTAAGATTCATTTGTCTCTTTTCTTTTTCTTTTTAAATAAGTGCAATAAAGAATAAATGAATGAATAAAATAAATAAGAAAAACCAAAAATAATAGTGTCGAGTTGAAAACCGTTGTTTTTAGGGTCGTGGGTTTATAATATACCTAACTAACTTTTCCCGCGGCTTTGCACGCATTAAATTCGAAATAGTTAATACAAGTTATGTTATATATATCTAGACCTTCCTCTTGAATTACTCTATTTATTAAAAAAAAAGCATTTTTTTACGATCTAACCATACATACATACAGACAGACGCGGGAAGCGACGTTCTTTTATAATATGTAGTGCAGTACTATGATACAACGAGTATTTCCCATAAAAAGAGACTATCAAAACAACAAAACAAATTATTAACCAATTTAATAAGCACAACTATGCATCTCCAGAACCCTAGTTTCGGTAGTAACAACGTATATTACAGTTGTAATTAAACTGAAAACAACGTGTAGTCGTTATCTTATCTCTGGATCAGCCATTAACGGGGTATACAAAAACATACACACATTATAGATCAAATAAAACTACGTTATGTAAATCCGTTTACACACGAGCCGCGCGTTCGTGTAGCGATTTATTTTGTATTATTTACTTCTAAAATAAATTGGATGTTCGTCCGTCAATCACGCTGAAACTGCTGAACGGATTTTGATGAAATTTGGTATACAGACAGGGTATGAGCTGACTTGGGTGATAGGATACTTTTTATTCCAATTAAATGCTCCTTTGCGATAAAACAGGAATAGATAGTCACTAAATCATTTGTATATGTCCTAATTCCATGCAGGCAAAGCCGCGGGTGGAAGTTAGTATTTTCTAGTAATATTCAGAATTTCATCAGTAGGAAAATCATACATACATACATACATGGGTTAAAATAGCCTTCTTCAATAAGTGGACTATTTAGAACAAAATTAATTCGATTTGAACCTAATTAAGTTTACATACCTATTTATGACACCTTATTTATGTTTGATGACACACTATTAAGCTACCGTGTTTCCTACGGTGTGTGGAGGAGCCGATGGCTCATATCCTTTTCCTTACCCTACCTCCTCCTTTTCAGTCAGCAATCAATTTACAGAGACAGACGTAAGACACTTGAAATGTCACATAACAAACAATATTGTTATTATCCAATAACATAACATTCCAAATACACAAAAAAATTCTCAAATATACATACATATCTAGTCTAAATATATATTTCTCTACATCATCAAGCCCTTACCGCTTTTCCTCGATATTAAATATAACTCCACAACCTTATTAGCAGTGTGTTCTCTATTATCTTTCAATCTAAAGCGTTCACTACAATCGCGCCATCTCAGTCACCGTGGCCATACACGGCCTGTCAAAACAAATGACTGTCCCTGACAATATCTCAAAAAAACACCTAAGCACAAACAACTTTCTACCCTCTGGCTTGAAGATAAGGACAAAATTCGACTGAACGAACGTTATTGGTGCGGTGTCAAAATCACAATAAAACTTCTCAAGTAGTCGGAATTAGTTGTGGTGTGGGTACACATGCAGTAGCATTTATAAAGCATTGTCTACATTTTTATTAATAGGTTGTTCTATGTTTTCGATGCTTAATGTCAATTGTGTTAATATTATATTGATTATTACTTTTATAAAACAAAATAAAAATATATTTCGATGAATATTTAATTCGTGTTTGGATATATTTATATTTTGAACAAATTTAAGGAAATTTTAAAAATATGTTTATTAACTTTCCATCTTGTCTATCCGCACCATTACAAATGGAACGCCATTTCAAATTTGACGAGGTGTCAGTAACTGGCCGCAAACGAATAGATTAAAAAATCGATACAAAATAAATCGATACAATCGATTCACGAGAATCGAGTGCTGTTAACAATTGACGCCTATACGTATTTATGCTTGAGATGAAATGGATCGGGCCGGAGGTCGGAGAGATGCGATTAACGAATTTTGCACCTTAACGTAGAGCGTTAAAGTTTATTATTGCCTATCAGGACATAATATACTAAGCTAGATCGGACAGCTGATTATACCTAGCTTTAACAGTGTACTAAATAATGCTAGACTTAAAATATTACTGTTTTCTATAACACCAGTTATAATGTACTGAGTATGCGTTAAGTGCTTAACCAAGTTTCGAAAAGGGTTCCTGAGCAAAGTCCGTGAGATAATTATGTTTTGTTAGGCTTTATATTCGCTTAGTATTCCTAGGTCACTTGGTTTAAAGCCATCGTAAATTTTCTAATTGGTTAATGGTGAGGTAAGTTCTACATACATAATTAGGGATATATCATACATAACATTTTGATTTATTTATTAATTGTAGGTACACTAACCGACTTCAAAAAGGGAGGAGGCTTAACTGTATTATTATTGAGTTTGTTTGTTTGGTGAATTCAGAACCTTCTGACTGAGAGAACAGAATTTGGTGATCCTTTTTTATTGAAAGCTTGCTTCTTAAGCGATTCTATTAAAATTTGGTCAAAAATATATATTTAATGCTTCATAAATTTGTTTATTGTACTAAATATAATTTTGAAGACTTTCCATGGGTGAATTCTCTGGTCCCCGTGTTGGGTATGGGACATATGAATATACATATAATATGTATGTTTACCGAATTATTCTTTTTCTTTCCAAACTTGTTCGGTGATTATTCAAAATTTTTCTCTATTTACCTTCTCATTTTATTCAACTTTTATGATTGTCTTTGTTTGAATATTGTGACGTCATCATTCGAATTTTTGTGACGTCACATTGCTCATTATCCCCATAATATATACACGAAATTCTCTCGTCACAGTGCTCGTTGCAATACTCCTCCGATACGGCTGAACCGTTTGTCATGAAATTTTGTGCGCAGATCGTATAGGCCGAGGAGTTTGTTTTCATACCCTCAAATGATAAGTGTTAGGCAGATCAGAGTCTGCCGGGTCAGCTAGTTACTTTTATATATTAAATATAGATAATCTTTCCCTATAGCTAAGGTTCATGAACGATAATAATATGGTGTAAAAGCGATATCCGACTTCCTACTAATATTATAAATGCGAAAGTTTGTAAGGATTTGTGTGTGTTTGTTGCTCTTTCACGCAAAAACTAAAGAACCGATTGCAATGAAATTTGGTACGTAGACAGCTGGATAACTGGAATAACATATAGGCAACTTTTTATCCCGATATTCCTACGGGATACGGACTTACGCGGGTGAAACCGCGTGGCGCAGCTAGTAACATACAATGTTAATAACACTAGCTTTGCCCGCAGGTAAGCAGCACCATAGCTGCTTATCCATTAATTACGATATATCAATCAAAAGCACACTTAACCGACTTTCCCAAAGTGTTGGTAACAGTAAAAAATCGCTGCAACAAATCTTCGTTACACGTAATAGATTCATTAGGTGAGCCAAAGTTTCCCATTGTTATATCCGATGTAGGGGCGCGATAGGTAAAAACAAATAGCTTTAATTAAGTTCGGAACCCGTTAACGATCGACGATCTTTTCGACAAATTGGTACGGTCAGCAGCGCAACGTCTCCCTCCTTTTATATTCCTTTCCTTTATGTTATAAGTACACAGTATCCAGGGCTGTATTCATTCATTCTAAAGGCTTTTAAATATTATAGATATGTTATATCATTTTATTTGGGTCACCCCTGTTGCTCAGATCTTTAAAAAAAGATATTTAAAAAAAAATCGATTGGCAGAAAAATGTATGGAAAAAGGACATGATGGATATGGAATGTACTTTTTGTTTGTTACCTAATAAATTTCAACTGGGTGAACTGATTTTGATGATTCTTTGTTTATTCGGTGTGAATATTCGAATTCGGTCTAGTTCTGACAATTTGAAAAATAATTAAAAATAACGTGTGATAATTGCTAATACATTCATGCGTAATTAATTAATAATACCTCAATATCTAAATAAATATATAATATAATACCTCAATATGAGTTTGATGAGATTCAAACATAGTCTCTACGTAATCAAACATACTAACTCAACTAGGAGGACATTCAAATGTTGATAAGGTTTTCCCCAAAGTTTATTTCTATGAAATAACAATAATTGTTTTCGGTTTGTCCTACAATTGACACCATTACTGATAAATCAAAAGGAAAACTCATGAAATATTCTATCTTTGTTATTAAATTAATGATAATATAAAGAAATAATTCAGCGTATGCGGTATATATTAAATTTAAATATCATATTAAAATATCATTATAATTTAATTTCCTTATTGGTAAAAATCATAAACTTATTAATTAATTTAATCTGGAAAATATATAGCAATTAAGTATTATTAAAAAAAACATAATATTAATGTATTTTTTTTATCATGACTGGAGGTAAACTTTTTCTGCGCACGGTACACGCGGAAGACATATAGTTGGAATTATTTTTTCGATTACCCTCCCATTGTTTAATGAATAAAGTATTAGCAGTGATAGCTCAGGTAATGCATTATTTAATCAACATTTTAGTCTTTGTTTTATTATATTTTTCTTTCTATTGTAGAGTATTACCATGAAGCTCTCAACTAATTGATGAAATAATTTAAAAATCCCTACTTATTTTTTAAATGCGAATGTAACTCTATCTGTCTGTCTGTTTACGATAAACCACTGAATAGATTTGAATGAAATTGGTACATCGATATGTTAATATCCGAGAAAGAAGAGAGGATTTTATCCCCAAAATCAACCAAAATTAATCTGAAAGATGTCATATTAATAAAAGCCCCTGTTGTATCATTCATATGTCAATTTTGACTTCGTATGATAAAAAAAGATTTTACAATCTACGGTTACATTATAAATAACTATATGCGCCCCGCGGTTTCACCCGCCTAAGTCTGTATCGTAGGAATATCGAGATAAAAATGCCTGTGTTATTTATATTGTCCAGCTGTCTACGTACCAAATTTCATTGCAATCCGTTGAGCAGTTTTTGCGTGAAAGAGCAACAAACCCACACACACATCCTTACAAACTTTCGCATTTATAATGTTACTAGCTGCACCCGGCAAACGCTGTTCTGCCTTACTCTTATCATTTAGGGCTATGAAAAATAGATGTTGGCCGATTCTCATAGATACCGGATAATCACAAAAAAATTCATCAAAATCGGTCAAGCCGTTTCGGAGGAGTATGGCAACGAAAACTGTGACACGAGAATTTTATATATTAGAGATAGTAGGAAGTAGGATAACCGTTTTTATAATATTTCGATAACCAATCCATATTTATTATGGAGTTATCGTCTAGTGGGACCTAATAGCCCAAGCACTCAAATAGTAATATAAAACATAATTTTAGTCGTCACGAGATCTAAATGTAGCTATGCTCTTTGTTCAGCTCATCTGTGAGTGATAACGCGATAACTCGCTGATAACGCTTAATGGTGCATGATTAGATAACGTAATGAATCTCCGCTTTTAACTATCTGCTATTGATAGTGGCATCTGTTTTTATTTAACTGTGGCATTGTTCTATTTTCGAATTGACTTTTTGAAAATCGAATTTGGCTCGCGCTGGCTGGATGGAAACCATAGTGTTCCAATTTTAAAACTATTTTGTGTAATAATGATCATTTGTATAGACTAATACGTTTATGGAAAACGTATTTAAAAAATTATTTTACTGATTTAACTTCAACTACCGAGAATATTTTACAATATATGCATCTAAATCATCATCATCATCATCATCATCATCATCAGCCCATATATGTTCCCACTGCTGGGACACAGGCCTCCTATGAGGGTTCAGGCCATAATCCATCACGCTGGCCAAGTGCGGGTTGGCAGATGTCACATGTCGTCGAACTTTTAATTCTTGGACATGCCGGTTTCCTCACGATGTTTTCCTTCACCGTTTAAGCAGTGGTGATGTTATCCACATGCGCAGATAAATTGAAAAATAAATTTATTTCCTGCACGCTCGCCCGGTCTCGAACCCCGACTTATGGATTTTGAAGTCCGAGGTTCTCACCACTGAGCCATCACTGCTTTTCATGCATATGCATCTAAATATTTGTAAGTTATTGGTCTATTTTAACCTGATATCTGACTGTTGATAATAAAAAAAATAAAAAACAGAACATCCACAGGTTATAAACAATGTACCAAGGAACATTGCCATGTAAGAAGTTAGTACAGAATATAACTACAATGTAACTAATGTATAAGATACGATAGCTCAGTTTACCAAACATTACCACTATGATAAGGCACGTCTGAGCTTTTGTAACTCGATTATGTTCAGCTATCGTTTTTATTTAAATTGCAATTTGTATGTACTTAGTATATTAATACATACCTATGTTTAATATGTATTGCCAAGTATGGTACAATGGAGAAAATGTCTTCATTTGTAGAGTTAATCGTGTAATTCAAATGTATTTCTTTTTAAAAAATCGTGTGAACAGAAAAACTATGTATTGCATACGAAGTGATTTATGAAATAGGTTTTCTATACATTTTATTATATACATGTATATCCTTATAAATATAAAATTGACCTGATTTTAGAGAGCAACTTCAGTATCTTGCCAGTTAAAATCTGCTTTCCAAAAAGATGGTTAAATATAAATTGCATGTATTAATATTAATGTTTGGTATTTTATTTTCACAGTACAAAGGCAGTTCTGAAGGAATTCTAGTGGAATGAGTAACTATTTGAGTTTGAAACTTAGTAGCCTAGGAAAAGATACTTGTCTACAAAATAACATGAGATATCCATTCTCATTTCAACTGCAAAGAGCGAATAAACTAAATAATATAATGCAGATGACTGAAAGACTGCGCGAAATCCGTTAATGGTACAAAATGAATCAATTAATTACTCACTGATTTGTCCTGTTTAATTTATTCCAATAGGCTTACTTTCAATGCGTATTTATTTTATCTATATTAATACTAGCTGCGCCCCGAAATGTCACCCGCGAAAGTCATATCCTGTAGGAATATCGGGTTGCCTATATGTTATTCCAGTTGTCCAGCTGTCTACTTACCAAATTTCATTGCAATCGGTTCAGTAGTTTTTGGGTGACAGAGCATCAAACACACACACATTCTTGCGAACTTTCGCATTTATAATATTAGTAGGATAATTAAGAGGTAAAATTGTTAATTTATGAGTTTGTGATGTTGTAGGTAATCTCTGGCACTACTGAGCCGATTACAAAAATTCTTTCACTGTTTAATTGGTATATTGTGCATTAATTGTATTTTGCTACTAGCGATCCGCCCAGGCTTCGCCCGTGGTACATATGCATACATAGCCTATGACACTCAAGGATCGTACATTATTATAAGAATTAGAGAAGAACATAATTGAATTGAAAAATTTTTGAAATCGGTGCAGTAGCTCCTGAGATTATAACGTTCAAAAACTCTTCAACTATTATTATTAATACCTTATTATCTACCTTATATATTTTATATAAATTTTATGTATAGACCTTATTATCAAACAAAACCTACATTTGATTTTTAGTTTTATAGCATTGAAATGTTTTATAAATGAGAATTTTGCCATTGAAACTGTAGCAATTTTCAAATATTTTCTATTCTTTTAAAATTTCTCAAAACCTACATTTACTAATAAAGTTAACAACATGAGTCATACAAAAACTATTTCGAGCCAAACCGTAAGCATAAACTCAAGATTCCAATAACCTATAAACACGGCCACTTGTAAAATTAAAACGAGCCACAAATTTTAAACATTACTGTCGATCAGATTATCACACTATCACGGTTCAAAAGTTATCAAACGCTATTGAGAAACTTTGTTAAAACAGGTTCCAATTATTATATGATAACGTATCGCTTCGTAATCAGCAATTTCATCACACAAGTGTGATCTTACGTAAATACAGTAATGGACATTCGAGAACCATCCAGCTCGTGTAGAATTTTATTGTGCATTCATTAGGATTAATTGGTTGGTGACCACGTGGGTTTGTTAATTGGTTATGGTTAATTTCAATCGTGTCCGAGCTATCATATATGATACAATTTGTGGAGGTGGGACGTATGTCTGGTAATCTGCCGTTTATATGACCATGTTCAAGTTATTTATTCAACTAAATTTTTAGAAACACTTCAATCAATGTCCAAAAACAACTTTATATATTTTTTGGCTATATTACTCCATTAGGTGTTCGCCCCGCCTTCGCCCTTGGTACATACCTAGCCTATATCAGTCAGTGAAGTTACAGCTTTCGTATGGAGAAAGAATTTTTGGTCGATCCAATAGTTTTTGTGTGAATACATTACACACATACATAAACACAAAATTTTCCTCAATAATATTAGTGTAGATATCTCTGTGGGGTTTTAACCAATTGACGTAACTGTTTTTGAGTTTGATAGGAAATTTGGCATTTGGTATAGTTTTTGAATAGTATTTGGTGTGACCTTAGGTTTGCTAGAATATTTCTAGCTTCTAAATACGTTATTGTTCTTCCACAGCTTACTTTTAGCGTTATGGGTGTCAATGCCGATTACATTTATGTGCAATATAATTTGTATATTTTATTTATGATATAAATAAATAATATGTAATAATAGAAAAAAATATTTGGTATAAATTCCGAAAGTACATACAATTACATGGTTATGATTATTTAATGGAAACTCTTTATAGTAGACTGTCAAAATACTAAGAGTAGTTTAAAACGGAAACTATAAAGGTTTATTTATAACAAGGCATGTTAAAGTTAGAAGTAATAGAGATATTGTTAATTCCCATATTATATAGACTATAAAAAACGCTTTAAATATAAAAATAATTCAATAATTTCCCGTCAACACAAGCGAGATTCAAACCTAAGCAATTAACATCTAATCATCATGAGTATGTTAACATTATGGAAATATTAACAAAACAAAATATACATTTAGGTATATTGGCAGTAACTTCTCAAATTTCGTCCCCCACAAAAAGCCCCCAAATCCCCACAAAAAACACTTTCTCCCACACGTAAATCGACGAATCGTTTAAAAACTATTAACATTTATTTAAACAATTACACAAACATGAGATAATCATCGACACATGCGTCCATCACGCCGCTGCCCCCCCCTCGCCGCGGCCCCCCGCCCCCCACACCTCTATTATAAAAATCCCTTATCGTCAGCATCCGCTAAGCTATCGCTTCGATAAGAGATCCCATGTCAATGGTCGGTATTCGTGTTAGATTATTATTTCAATACGCAATTATTAGCACGGCTGTGTATTTGGTTATAGCTCCATCTAGTGGATTTTTTGTTCAGAAATAGATTATAGAAGCAGGTTTTGGATGTGCGTACAGGTTCTCGATTAGACTGTTGTTTGGTTTGGTACGCAGTAACTCCGTGGTTTTTTTCATTGAGGTGATTAATTTTGATTTTCATAAAAAAAATTTGAAATTTATCCCATTTTAAAATTTTGAGTGTTCCTCAGGAACGTCTGTGATCTTTTTTGTAGAATTGTCATTGTTATGCAATATTTTGTTTAGACAAAAGTATTATTGTTTTTCAAATTGCTTATTCATGAATTGCATTTATGGTTAATGTTCGAATACAACGATTTTAAGTTTTTGTAGTTATACAAAGTAAATATATCAGAAAAGATGCTTATAAATTATTTTAACCGTTAGCAAATCAGGGTAAAACTACGTTTATATAGAAATGAATATCAGATTCATAGATGGACAAGCTATATCTAGACTTTTTTCGTACAATAAACAAAATGGAATATAAATATTATGCGTTATCAATGATCACGTAATATGTGATATATTTGTAACGTTATCACAAAAACGGTAGCTAAAATCGATAGAAATCGATGTATCGATGTGACAACCATCGAGTGAACACGATAATAAATCGATTACACATAGATAAAGTATATTTGCTCATTATTTGATAAGTGTTTGTTGCATGTAATCGTATTGTAATATAATCGTGTTTTTCTGATACACAAATTTAATAATTTCAAAAGATTAAAATACAAACTCTATGCAATACATTGTCCCTTTATATTATGATAATTAATAAAAAAAAATGTAAAGCATTAAAAGATTATAGAAAAAAAAAAAGAAATCGCGCGCCAAAATTGACAATTGTCAGAGAGTAAAAACTATTACCGTCGCACAGATATAAGCAACGATTTATAACATTTCGTTGCATGTTTCATTTTTCATATCAGATGGGGCTAAGCCAGACATTGCCAATTAGAATATCACATTGGTTCGATGGCAAAAGATAGTCTGATTTATTTATTAGTGAGTTGATAAAAGCGACGTTATCGCACATGTGTGGGTGGATTTATATGTGGGCAGACATATTTGGGTATGCTTCACGCAATTATCACGTTGAATTGGCCGCCATTTTTTAATTGAATTACTTTATTTTATTCCTCCTGTTTTTTTCAACAAGATCCTTTGGCAATGGTCCGGATAAGGCACAAATGTTCTAAAATTACATCCTACTATCATACTAGTCCTACTACCCTACTAATATTATAAATGTGAAAGTTTGTAAGGATGTGTGTGTGTTTGTTGCTCTTTCACGCAAAAACTACTGAACCGATTGCAATGAAATGAACAACTGGAATAATATATAGACATCTTTTTATCCCGATATTTCTACGGGGTACGGACTTACGCGGGTGAAACCGCGGGGCCTAGCTAGTATACCATATTTTATCGTAGAACCGAGGTGTGCTGGGCTAGTATCCCAGTGGGGCCTTACAAATGTCTCGATCTGGCAGGACACTGAAAGCTGACCACCTAGACAAGTGTCTATAAAGAAAAAGCGATCAGTGAAACAGATGTATATCATCTGTCCCATACCCCATGACACGGGACACAAATACAGAATAAAAAATTAAGCTGTGACGATAATACTTACATAAAAATCGGTATTAAATTGATGTTTCAATGAAAACATTTAAAGCCATAAACTAGATAGAGGAAAACGCTATCTTACGAAACATAATCTACAAACGATAAAGTTTTTTATCGACTATATCTTAAATAATCGATCACTTACTATCAAAAAATTAATCCACTAATTTTGGAAACGGATTAAGAGAGTATTAGAAATATCCAGCCATCATACATATTAATCATAGAGTATATATTGAATAGAATAAGTAATGTATAAATAATTTTAATATTACTACTAAAGTCATTTGATCACGCTTTTATTAACTTCCCCTGTATATATGAAACCACTCTATAAGACTCGATTTTGACCCACTTCAAATGGACGAATTTATTTCAAACTTTGTACACTTATAAATAGATGACAATACAATAATTTTATTAGTTTATCTTATTATTCTGATTAGTATCGGCACGATTAAATAATGTCCAAGAGCAAGTGAGACAATTTCGTTGATTCTTCTATACTTTTAGTTCTTTAAACCATTTTTTATTCAAATATGGTATATAGTACGTGATCCCCGAGTGCTATATGTACCACAGGCAAAGTCGGGGCGTAAGAACAGTAAATGATATTTAAAAAATAGAAAATAGACCATAATAGGTACTATATTTGCAATGAACAATAATTAACACAAGTCAACTTATAATAAACGAGTGATTTACACTAAATACGTGGTTGCCTGGAAAAGATCACTTCTAAGTGATAAGGCCGCCAAACAAATTGTACGCTTTAGTATAGTCAGTATTATTATTATCTTTAAGTTTCGTTCTATGTACAATCTTGTTGAAGAGTTAAATAAATAAATAAATAAATAAATATGGATGATAATTGGTTTTAATTAAATTACAGACAAAAGACACATAAAAAAAAAATATGCAAGGCTGTTTTCGCATCTATACATTATAATATATAGCGAGAGGTTGTTTATTTGTTGGAGCAGAATAACCTCAGAAAAAAGTACACCGATTTTGATGAAATTTTGTACAGATCTAGTTTGAGACCCGAGACTGTACAAAGGACTGTTTTATCCTGAAAATATCACGGCGGAGAAATCCCCGGAAATGTCTTTTCCTTAGGCTCCGAACGAAGACGCGGGCTTACAGTTAGTTGTAGCTAAAAAACAAGCATTCACCTTTTTTAAATAAGCAAAAAATCACAAAATACACCTTTGTACAAAATTTAAAACAACTCAGATAACAATCTACAATTTTATTGCACAAATTCAGCCGTTCCGTACCTACATATATTAAACGATCACACGATAATCAATGTTTATCTGATCAAGAACGTCCACCGATTTAATCCCAGTAGATAAAACTTATCGTCCTTATCACATAGATTTGTATCAATCCCTGTAAACGTTGCAAGGGAAAATAGAATATACGACAAGCGAATCTTCTGTGCCGTTAAGGTCAATTTCGGGTGCGTGGTAACAATGCAATGGTACCGTTTTGCGTCGCACGTTATGTAACTCTTAATTCAATATTGACGATAATCTTAGTTTAAATAATTGGAAAGTTTTTACCCCAATACAACCCTTATTGTCAACGGACTAGACACGATATTCGTATATGAGAAATTAATAATGAAATCCTAAGTAGCACTAAAATGTTGCACAGTTAATGAGAACATAAAACAAATTTTCTTCATAAAATTAACGTTAAATTAAAAAGAGTAGAGTAGAAACTCTATGGTTTTCTTTTGTTTAATTTTCATTATGATGCAATTTGATATAACACGACAGTCTGATCTATTATTGATTTATTGCTTAAAAATAACATAAATTTAACAATTATCTTCAATTCCTTCATATCTGTGTTTTTATGAGATAACAACACAAGATTCATCAATACAAATTAATATTTGTTATGAATAACTCATTTTATTAAATATCCGTAAAAAATCAAATACTCAACTTATACTAATTGTAATTATTTTGACAGATCTTAAACTCGCTTTTAATAGCTTCACTTGTATGTATGTATACGATTCTTTGGGCCCACTTCGAACAGATAGATTTAATCGAATCTTTGCACACTTATCAAGGATCAGTGACAATACAATAAGTTCCTTACGTATACTCTGTGTAAGAGCGAGTGAGACAATTTAGAAAATTCTTTCAATTAAGTATTTTTTTTATACTTTTAAACTACATATTATATTATATACTAGCTGGGCCTCGATTTCACCCGTGGCCCATATATAAGCCTATATCACTCAGTGTAATTGCAACTTTCTAATGGTTAAAGAATTTTTTAAATCGGTCCAGCCGTTCACGAGTTACGGCAGAACCAAGGGAAATCTTTTGCTATACAAATAGACCAACACTAACACAATATTCCAATAATGACAAAAACTGTATTGCAAATTGTGATTTTTGGGCCAATTTTAACTCTCAAAATCAACAACGCCGCAGCGCGTGTCTCCGTGGGAAAGTGGGGTGGGCGACATTGTGGTCAAAAAGACCCCTGGCGAATAAGGGGTTAAATAGCTTTATTGTTTGTTAAATTAGATATCTATGAGACATGTGACGCAGAACACTTTTGAATGAATTAATGAAAAAGCCTTTATTGTACATCATATAGGATACATTTAAAACGTGAATATATATCAGAAAACAATGCACATGCGGCTTTATCGATCTCTACCAGGCAACCCAAAAAGAGATTAATTAAAACGTCGATTAACTAAGAACATTGTTTAATAATGTTCCTATAAAAAAGTTCACGGACGTTTCTGCGGCAAGGTGCTACTCCAGATCTAAAATGGAACTAAATTACAATAATTTCCTATCAAAGACAAATATAATCATATCAATTGGTTAAAAACCCGCGGTGTCATTAACCAAACAAAAAATGTAGTCGAATTTGAACCTTCGTTTTTGGGAACGTCACAAAGCAAATTGTATATAATTGTTTTCAGAATAGGATTCAAAATGGTCTATTATAGAAACGTCTAAATTATCGTTCAATTAACAAAATTTATGATTGCTTATTTTGATAACCATTGTAACAAATAATTCATGTATGAGGAAGATAGTAAAATAAAAATTTACTACGTGCAAATTGGACATCTGTTTGCCAAACATTTATTTATTAAACACTTTATTCCACTAGTATACAAATAAACCTTAAAAATAAAGGCCTTACAACTAGACCAGCACAGAAGGCGACCTTATCACCAAAGAGTGATCTCTTCCAGGCAACCCACTGGGTAAAGAAATAGTAAAAAACAGGAGGTATGTATTAAGTACATTTATTTCAATAGCAGTAATCAACATTTTAGTAAATATTATTATTTAAATGTTGTTTGTGAATTTCTAAACACGGTTCTTAAAAATACATGTAATGAAAAACATTTGAAATCGCAATCACGCGCAGTTATTGCAAAAAGTGTTTAAAAGCGAATCAGATAAGATTGCTTATCGCTTGTTCCAGTAACAATATTACATGTTAACGATATATATTGCAGAATAACATGCTGTAATTGATGACTAAATGGTTCCTTGCTTTTATCTTTTTATCACGCCGTAAAAATCAAATTCTTTCTGACTGTTTATTACAATGACGTCGTTGCTGCCATTAAATATATAAATTTCGTATTGTAATTCAGTAAAAACCAATGTTTCTTCTATCAAATAATAGCAGTTCGCTTCGTCCGTGGTTTATATATAGCCATGTCACTCAGTGATTTTGCAGCTTTGTAAAGGTGAAAGAATTTTTTAAAATCGGTCCAGTAGTTTTTGAGTTTATCCATTACAAACACACAAAAATACAAATTCTTCCTCTTTATAATATTAGTTTATAAATTTATAGATAAATCTCGATATTTCGAAGACTATAATCAGTTTCACACTAGCACACTTTGTTATAGTGTGCTATTCTAAACTCTTTGTAACTCGAAACTATGATACTACTGAATCATTATATGCTTATCAATTATCAACGAGTATCCTGCTGATAATGCTGTTGGGTATGAAATCCATGGTAATATATGTATGTATGTTCCCACATCCTACTTCCTACTAATATTGTAGATGCGAAAGTTTGTAAGGATGTGTGTCCGTTTGTTGCTCTTTCACGCAAAAACTGCTCAACCGATTGCATTGATATTTGGTACGTAAACAGCTGGACAACTGGAATAACCCATAGGCAACTTTTTATCCCGATATTCCTACGCTATTCCTACTCCTACTAGCTACGCCCCGCGGTTTCATCCCCGTATGTCTGTATCCCGTGGGAATATCGGGATAACAAGTTGCCATTATGTTATTCCAGTTGTCCAATTATTTACTATTATATTTATTATTGTATATTAATTTATTATTTATTAATTAAGTTTTTGCGTGAAAGTGTAACAAACATACACACATCATCACAAACTTTCGCATTTATAATATTAGTAGGAACTCTTTACAAATGAAATACTGTTTCAATTAAGTATTAAAAAAAAATAACAAAAATACAACATGTTCTGCTTGTTTATGAACAAAAAAGGGCAGAGCTGTTGTTTTTCGATCTCTGTAATCTATGGTATACAGATGACATTTACTAAAGTCATCTAAATAAAAAACTTACATTTCACGTACACAATATAATGAAGTATTTCTTTTATCAGCCACCAAACAAGGTTGCATTTATTTTGAGATGCATCCCGTCGATTTTATCAACGATATATTCATTAGGTTGGCTGTTAACATTTAATCATATACAGGGTGTTTAAAAACATCAACGTTCTAAAAAATATATAAAAATGATAGGACAATACGTGATAAAATCAGAAATATGCCAAACTGAATTTTTACGTAATATCTAACATAATTATAGTATATATAACTTTAATAATGTTTCACGGTTTCAAGTTATTTTGTATTGTAATATGTAAAAGCAGACGTTTATGATAGTATTATATTATTTATTCCTAATTATAATAGTTATTGCTTTTAAACAGGTAATTTTATCAGAATTATTCAAAATAATTATGAAACCATTTTAAATTTTCAATTGATATTCAATGGTTACCGATAACATGTATAAGGTCTCATTTTGTTTGATTGCTATAAAACTATATCAAACTTAAATAATAATTATATATTTACTTACTTAAATAATTATTTTTAACAATGAATTAAACCTTCAAATTGTCAAACTAGAACTAGAGCAAATATATATGGGACCACATGTTGGGACCGGTTTTGAAATAAAAAAATTAAATCTTAAAAATCGGTTCACCCAGAAAATTATTATAACAAGCACAAAAAATACAATCTAATTGATAATCCTCATTCTTTCGAAGTGGGTTAAGAAAACAGCATTTGCTCCAGCTATTTATCAAAAACAACACATAAAAGACGAACTTTTAGCACAGTTACAAGTGTTAGAGTCCATCACATTTGTTGCTCAGATAGTGTAGCTGAAGTTACTTGCACGCGTCTACATGGTCGGCCGATAGCGGGGTCCCAAACTGTGTTTAATGACTCACACGCGAGATTTGCTTGCACATATATATATGAGTTTATTTAAGGCACAATATAATGTCCCAGCTACTATTGATGTGATAGTATCTGTCTGTTCTTCACGCCTAAACCACTTAACCCTTTTGGATGAAATTTGATAAAGAAATAGTTTGAGATTTGAGAAATGATACAGCATAGTTTCATCAAGGAATTCCCACGGGAAAGAGTTGTATGCGGGAAAAACCATTTTACTCTCTATTTTACTTTCGACTAGGGATGTTTTTAACTATAAAAGTCTAAATATTAGATTTAGACCTTTATAGTTTAAAAAAAACAGTCGTTACTATTGTAATTAAATCAAGTATTTCCTCCTATAGAAATTGCAGTCTTGTGTATCCAATAGGAACTATTATACATTGAAATATTGAAGTCAATATGAGATATACAATACTGGACTAACATGAACTTTAAGGCATTTTGATTTAAGAAGTGACCGTTCGAACAAAACTCATAAAAGGTATTTTTTTTTAAGTCGGTCGATCATATCTAGCGTTGTGTCATCCTAGCTCCGAACCGTGGACAATAAATAATTTGCACACGCAAATCGATAGCTCGTTTATTTATCTGCCACTGTACAAGATAAGGCCAAACAAAATGGTTGACACCGGCTGCACAAGCGCTCACGGCGGCCGAGTCAAAGGGTTATTGTGAGGGCGTCCGCGAAGGTTCGCGACAGGGCCGCTATTGTGACCATTCCAAATGGTTTCCTGCCTATTTTGTACCGTTTATGGGGTTTAATTATTGCTTGATCGATATCTGTGATTAAGTTTCAATTGTACTATATAGCTACTAGCTATCCGCCCGCATCTTCGCCCGCGAAGCCAATGGATTTTAAACATTCTTTCGCCATTGGATATGTGCTTGATCTAAAATACGTGCGTGTTGTTTTTAGAGTTGAGAATGCTTTAACGCATTCGGGGAAGGTTCTGGGCTATGTCGGACTCCCACCGCAATGATGGACTCCCGTAACTATGTTCCGTTGAGCCACTTTAGAGAGGGAACTTCACAGGTACCCATCACCTTGTATGTGATCCCTGAGTGTTAAAGGCTTTATACACCACGACGCCAATACTATTAATTAACAATAACAGCTACAATTATGGCCTACGTCTATCTATGGGTTACCTTTTAATGCGCTCTAGTACTAAAAATCTATTTAAGCGTTAAGTATATATTATTTAAGTATATATTATCTATGGCAGAATTTAAAAATTTTAAAAATGTGTACAGAGCTGAATATAGAAACCAATGCTCCCTTTTATATGTCTGTAGTATAATGACATTATTGGAATAAATACTAAACTCGTTGTAAACACTTAAATATGATAATGAATACCGTAAATTAAGTGGTTAGTGACCCTTAACTTTTAGAGCAGATTTCGTTACGCACTAAGAAAAAATTATACATGAATATTTTATCACAATAATGTATCTCTAATCTCTATTATTTATGGTCTAGTTAAACTATAAGTTTTAGTGATTTCGCTACCAGATGGCGCTGATATAAATATCATAATAGGTTCTAACTTTACAGGCGACTTAGCCCACGTAGGCATAGAATATTCCCATGGATATAATATGTTGCATCGCTGTTAAAAGTAGTGTATTTATAGCCGTCTCGTTTATTCGTGAAGTGAAGACTAACAAACACATTTTCTTATAATAAATTGACTGTTCGCCCGTAGTACATATATAGCCTATGTGACCCAGTGAAGTTGCAGCTTTCCAACAGTGAAAGAATTTTTAAAATCGGTCAAGCGGTTTTTGAGTGAACAAAGAAAAGAAAGGTTCCTCTTTTTTATATATCCAAGTGTAAAAGGACTTAAGTAAGAATGTTATAATCATAGTATTTTCTTGTGTTTGGTTTCACGCGAGTATTATACATTTAGAAATTAAAAACTTTTCAACGGATTTTAAACGCGATTTATTCATTATATTATTAACCCGACGTCTTGAACACTTTACAGCGAGCGTGGTCAGTCAGTCAGTCTCCCCGTGACCACGCTCGCTGTAAAGTGTTCGAAACGTCGGGTTAATAATATAATGAATAAATCGCGTTTAAAATCCGTTGAAAAGTTTTTAATTTCTAAATGTTATAATCACTCACACATACAAACCAATGTAGCTATTACCCACACGCTGCGGTAATCCCATCCCGATATGCTGGTTGTTTCCACGATGTTATAATTACATATCACAACAGCACTGATAAATAAACAATCAAAGAATACTTTTAAAGATAAGCGTATGTTGACCTCAGCCGCACTTTGAGTCGGTCGTGCAAACAAAAATGCTTCTATAAAAATATAATCGACAGGTTGTGTTGATTCATAGCATATGATACATACTCGTGGTACGTGATTCATTATGAATTATCCAAGCGAATTGTTTCTTTTTAAAGGACTTAGAAAAAGCTCTCAGGTCGACAAACATGGAGATCTTCGTTTTTTACTTTGGGTTTTTTTTAATTTGAAAGCTGACATTTCCCATGTCCTATTTAAATTTAGTTCTTACAATTTGAAAGCGATATACTTCGCAGTGTAGTTTTTTGTTGAAAATAATTATTTGTTTATGTATTTATGTGCTCTCTATGCTTTCTAAATTGAGCTTGTTCAAGAAGCAAATATTTAATGCCTCAAGCCAATTATATTAAATTTAAATATTTTTAGTTGTATATTAAATTTTTACCTTTATTTTTAATGCTGGTAAAGCTGTGCCTGCCTATAATTTAGATATATATGTACTAATGTGTTGATGTATATTTAAATAGTTTTAACAAGAAATTATGCATCTAGTTGGTAAGCTTTTCTTTAAATAAATAAATAAATAAATGTATGATTTTTTAAGCTTTATTCGAGTAATGTATTAAAGTAATGTGTTCACCTAAAATAATAAATTTTGATACTTTTTAGAATCCAACAGAGTTCTAAAAATTTCTAACCTCACTGCCTATGTAAGAAATGTTACAAAAACTAATTTCTTTCGTCAACATTTCAATTGGAACTATGTAGTACACATAGTATAAATAACGACAATTTTATATCAAAGACCTAATTAATATAAAAAAGGATAATCAATTTTAGTTACGTATGTATGTATTAGGTTGTTTTTTTATAACTTCTTTTTAAAGTTCAAAACTTATGAAATGTGGTTGTATGCTTGTAATATTGTTCTTGATTACTACTCATATTCAATTATTTATTTTAATCATTTGATTGCGCCACAAAAAATTAAAATATAAGTTTTTATAAAAACTAATAAATACGTTATACAGAAAGCTATATGTATAATTGAATATTATGTAATTAGTTCACCATAACACGATGCACAGGTTTTTATTACTTAAAACAATTTTAATGTTTTTCACGTTAAATGCTTGTACATCCTAATTCCTGAATCACAACATTATCACTATATTATATACACTTGAATAATAGAGCTCAACATAATATTACAATGTAGCGTTGAATTATTTGATATTTGTAATGTAGAGTCGATAGCAGAGTATAATGAAGAGTTTAGGTCTTTTACCCACAACTAAATTTTCTATTTTGTTATGCGCTAAGGGCTCTCCAGACATGTAATGAAAATTTCTGTACAACCATGATGCGCCCCATTACTTATGGAACTCTTACCGCCTCATAGCAACATTCAGAACCTTTCCTTACTGTAATATTCAGGGCTAAATTCATAACGTCTATCATGTCTATCTAATACGCTTCTCTAGCTAAACTCTAACACCGATTTGATTGGAATTTAAAAAAAAATGTTGACGCCCCAGGCATTTGTATCTGTCCTCTAAAGTCCAGCGTAGTTTATGTTCTATTGAAAATTTTACTTACTAGAAATGAATAACTTAGTTAAATTACTATAGGATATGAGAGTTTATATCCCCATGAGAGTTTTATCCGCGGATAAATTTTATGATGAATTAACAATAAATAATAGAAATTCATGACGTCATATGCAATATTGTACAAGTCATTCGTGTCAAGTCGAACATAAGTGAATCACATTGGAATATTAATGTCAATGACCATTAATTATTTATCTTGAGGCAAATTTTGTATTTTCAATCAACTTATACATAATTTATTGTATATAATAACTTTGAAATGTCCGAATATGTTTTTGTAATTTTAGACCACAGCCTTATTATTTATACTCTGACATATTTAAGCGATATTTGGCTAAAGGCGCTAAATAATTTTACGACTCAAAGACAGCACAGTCGAAGGACACACAAAAATATAATTTTAGGCAACGAGTGCATTCAAAAATCATTTTTTTTGATGTTCATTCGTCACAGTTTTTTAACGTTAGAATGAACAAAATGGTGGTACATCAATATGGTCTTAAAGCGGTATAATCCGTACGGTATATATACTCTGTATGTAAATTTAATCAAAACTAGCTCACTTCCCGCAGCTTCGTGCGTGTTTTCAAAAGAAACTCATCGAAATAAAACGTTTCCCATGTCACTATGTCACTATCGAGCGCGCTGTCTACTGACACAAAATTATAATATCATAGCATCGCTCCGTTGCGACGTGAAATAGAGACAAACCAACAAACACACTTTCGCCTTTACAATATGAAAATAAAAATTGATAAAAATGCGTAATATTTAATGATTTCCACAGGTACCTTCGCTATTGAATAACAATTAATATTTGCGTTTCAGTTAAATATAAGAATTTTCGAATTATCTGGAAGCCTTCCTAAAACGAAGCGTTTCCTATTCCTCACCCTTCCCAATCCTTCCAAGTCCTTTATTCTGTAGTAAATGTATTCACTATTCCATTTCTCAAACCTTGCATACCTACTTATCAAATTGAAATAATTAACCTCTTTTTTCATAGTCAGCTATAAGTAAGAACACATTTTTAAATATAACAAAATATTTTGACTTACATATTAAGAGGTCAACCCCGTTCTAAAAAGTGATATCATTAGAACGTCATATTTAAAAATTATCAAATTTTAATTTAATTTATGTCATATCAACTTTCAACCAGTAAACAAATAGTTGTGTTTGATTTAACTCGATTATATCGTGAATAAATTACGTTTAAAGTATGTTAAAAATTCATGAAAATAATTTTTGATCTATTTAAGTTTAAATAATAGTCCCATTCTGAGCATATGGGACAGTCTTAAGACCAATAATCCCATTCGAATCCCATATGGGGTTGTCAATTTCAGTAGACCAGCTGTAATGTGAGATAACGACTTAAAAATCTTGACTCAATAAAAAACATAGATAAGTCTATTTTAACTAAAACGGCCTCTGTAATTCGATGTTACATTTAAAACACATACTTAAATAGAATTTAATATCGATTGCATAAAATACTCATAGTACTTAACAACATCTAATATATATTTTATCGTATTTGAATATTAATTAATGCTAGAATCCCGTTTACTATCAATAAGCAATTAAATATATATGCGTTTGTTATTTAAATATTAACATTAACAATGAAGTATTAAAAAGAAAATCTTACATAAATTTAATGTAATTAATCAGTTGGTTTCCAATATAAAAGAAATAAAATTATAGGTAACGTAAAGCTATAAATAATACCTAATTCAACAGCGGACTTTATATAAATATCTACATTGGTATTTCTTATTTCTACAGATCATAAGTAAACAACAAAAAAATAGAAATATTCGAGTTAAAAACGACATATCAACTTTGAACTAAAAAGTTTACTTCGGACTAAGTTTTCGAAGTGTTTTCAAGACTACATAAATTGATGGGAAAATAATATTAAAAAAAAAACTTACGTTTCAACGGTTTAGGATTGCTCTGCTTCCTTCGAGACATGACCTAGCATGCTCCTCTAGGCACCACCATGTCACACTGCACTTATATTCACGATAATATCCAACAACTTGGTTTGATTCAACACACGTCCGCTCGGATCGGCGGTCGGAGGCATACTAGAGGCGTAGTTTATAATAAGGTGCCAATTCGCGGAAAGGCGAGGGCTGGATTTGGCCCCGCCTACCGTTCCCTCTTGAGAGATAGTCGCGTTTTCGAAAATTGTGCATCTTTGGAAATTTTCGAAAATGAAAATGGAATGCATTTCAAATTTGAATTCGAAATTTAAACGTATGGATTACAAGCTCATGCCATTAAACAGATACAACAAAAAATACATCAATTCTTTAAATATGAGGTAAGTATTAAATAAGGATCCATCCTTGGTGGTAAAAACTCTTTTTAAAACTTTATAGGGTACGATCAATTGCTATTAAAATGATATAGAATTATCATAGACTTTTAGAATGAATCTGAAATTTTTATTTAAAAATGTTTGTTCTAATTCTATTAAAAATATTATTTGATGTAATTTTTGTCCTGTTGTAGGCAATTTTAAAGTGTTGGCTGATTTTAAATAAAATGTTCCTCAGATATTTCTCCCGGTATGAATAGTTTTTGTTACCAAAGCAACTGGTATAATTCCAACACTCTTACATAATTGCTTCCTATTTTTTTAGATTTCGTACTTGAAACCCGATATGAATTTAACAAAAATAAATCTTTAAATTGCATAAAGTCTCATATATAAAGAAATAAAGGCATCAGATATTAATTTATACTAAAATTTTCTCAAAAGCAGTTTATTGTATTTACCGACTTTCCCAAAAACGAAGGAGGTCCTTAATTTATCTGTACTTTTTGTTACGGAATAACTCCATGGGTTGTTGTCATTTAGTACCATTTTAGACTGCAGTGGAACCCCCCCCTCCCAAATACACCGGTGCCCGTTTTGTTGAAAAAAATTATAAAATTTTTGAAATCCTTCCCAAGTCGCGACAAATCTTCAAAATAATATTTGCTTAGTTTTTTATGTCATAGTCGGCAATGGAGCTGACTAGACAGGTTTTAATTTCAATAAATAAAAAAAATATATTGAAAATCGCCCAAACCCACTTCAACGCCCCCCAAATTTTTCTGGACCTCTTACCGCCCTCTCTTAAGCCTTCAGCGGCCACTAGGGAACGCTGTTGCCCACATTGAGACTGTTCTAAACAATACTTTATATGATACAAGTTGCGCCCCGCGGTTTCACCCGCGTAAATCAGTATCCCGTAGGAATATCGTGATAAAAAGTTGCCTATATGTTATTCCAGTTGTCCAGCTGTTATAATTTCATTGCACTGATTGCAATGAAATTTGGTACATAACAGTTCAGTAGGTTTTGCGTGAAAGAGTAAAAAACATACACACATTGTCACAAACTTTCGCATTAATAACATTAGAAGGATTTTATAACAATATTTTTTCTTGATTCTACTAAAAAATTCGAATAGTTATAAACGTATTTCTGTATATAAAGTTAAAAAAACGCTTAAAAATGTTATTTACAATTTGGGTATATTTTACACATTTTAAATCTATGACGGCAACAACACTGCCCTGCTGCTTCCGTACTTTATTGACATATGTATTTTACCTTAAATCAAATTATACGCAATAACAATTCATGATTTCACCTTGGAAACTGCTAATATGTGAATTAGCCTCCAGCCTCAGAAGCAGGTCCTTTAATTTTTTTTATTATTATAGTGGGGAAATCTTGCATAGATACCCACGGCCCCCGGGGATGGAGCCGTGGGTTATGTCGGATTCTTACCGATCAAAACCCCACTGTGTTCCGTTGAGCCGCTTAAGTGAAGAGGCCACGGGAGCTGGTTAAAATTCATCTGCGATCCCCTCAGCAATACACTTACTTTCTTTAGTTCTTACTCTTCTTTACTTCGATGGAAACCAGATCACCACGTTGACACACTACGACAATACGGTATCATTATTTTAAACAAAAACTATCAGAACTATACCAAATGTTCGTGGGACCACAAGTGGGAAGGCATCAGCTGTTGAATAACGAAATAATCTTCAAAATCGGTTTACCCGGTAAAAAGCTATGAGGTAACAAACACATTAAAGACAGTCTTATTGAGGACCTCCTTTGCAAGTCGATTTAAAATTTCAGGCGAATGCGTTGATGTATTTTAGAAAGAAATAAAGGAAATACGTTTATTTATACCAGTTAAGAAAAAATATTATAATGAAGATTTTATAATAAGAAAGGACAGAAATATAACTAAAATATAAAATGGATATCCACATTGGGATATGAGTTTCTTAGACGTGCTTGGACTCCACTGATCTTCAGTGGACATCACTTTGTCCTCTTCATAGTGGCAGCATTTATACGAAAAGAAAAAATAAATACAATAATCTTTCTTTTTAAATAAAAATTAATCGCCAAATGTGTTGGTAAATGTTAAACTCAACAACTGCTCGGCCGATTCAGCAACCCTTTTTTAACTTTTCTGTGAAGGTACAAGGATGGTTCTTATGAAGACAAAGAAAAAGTACCTAGTACGGGTGAAGCCGAAGTGGATCGTATAACATAAACTAGTATAACGTAATATAAATACAATCAGCACACATAATTGAATAAAATCATAATAATGAAATAAAAATATGATATATAACTACAGCATCAATACCATACAATGCTTGGTGTCTAAATCAGGTACCATATATTTTACTGCCCCAAAACAACAAAGTAAAGCTACCAATTATGAAGGTTAAATCTATTTAAATCCATTCTCATAACTTCCCATGTTGTATCTGATATCCAGTTTGTGATAGCAGATAAAACATGGTTTTCTTTTCAACATATCGTTTCCTTTTCCTCATCCTTCTGAGTCCATTATTTCTATTAATCCTTTCTTGGTACAAATAAATAAATGTTTGAATGTTAACTTGGGATAAGGTAACCCTCAAAAGGGGGCGACGTATAGCGTATTCGAAGAGACTGCGAATGTTCATGGGCAGTAGTGATCGCTTACCATCAGGCGAAACACCAGCTCACCTGCTTGCTATGAAGTTGTACTTTAAAAGACGTCAATGAGAATCAGAGTTGAAGGAGCTTCCTCTACCAGCTGCAACATATTTACATTATACTTGAGGATCATTTTGACATTTCACTCAGACGGTGCGGGTGTTAAGCCATTAACAGGTATGTTAAAACTACCGTCGAATGTGTACGATGGTTATAGTAAGGTTTTAGTGGGTATGCCTTTAGGCGAATCCCACATACCACTTCACGCAGTAAAACTGTAGCGTGGAATGCATAAACACAATTGCAGACCTTGAATAACTAACATATTGACATGATTGTATGATCTTTGTTGTCTGTTAACTGTTACCTTCTTTTATCTAAATTACATATTTCCTAAAGTAATAAAAGCCTATGTGATATAAGGGTTTGATATTTTTTTCGGATTATTCAAGATTATTCAATAACAAGTTAAGTATAGGGGATGACTATTTGTGAGACTCTTCGCAAAATTAGAACGGGTTTGTTACAAAAATGAATAGTAAAATTAGTACACTTCTGTGTTAGTAACAGCGGTTTACGTGTGAGCGTAGAACCGAGGAGTCCTGGGTTCGATTCCCGGTGGGGACGCACAATAAAAATAAAATATAGTTTTAAAAAACTAAAAAACACGCTTTTCAAGCACATCAAACTAAAAACTATAAAATAATTTTTAATATAAGCTGAAAACAATAATGAACGAAAAATACTAATATTGTTGTGAATAATTTTTAATATAAACTGAAAATAATAATGAATGAAAAATACTAGTATTGTTGTGAAAAAAGCGTGGGGCGCTTTGTGCCATATTTTTCGTGTACTCGATTGGAGTTATATATCTATCATACAAATAATTTTTAATATATGCTGAAAATATAAGTAATGGCGTTAGTGACATGCGTAACGTCAGCTCTCGAGTATTTTACAATTTAAAATTAATAAAAGTGCAAAAACAATTAAAAAAGTGGATTTAAATTATCAAATAACCAATAAATAAGTGCGGTAAATGTGATCTACATCA
>NC_052102.1:9989470-9994855 GCF_012273895.1 Zerene cesonia | reverse complement strand
GGGAAGTGGGAGAAAAACGGGTGTGAGTTACATACATACAAACATACAAGTGAAGCTAATAAAAGCGTGTTAAAAAGTCTCGGTCTGGCAGGACACAGAAGGCTGATCACCTACTTCATAAAAAATCAATCAGTGAAACAGATCAACGACACGAACGACAATCAGTAGGGGACACGGGACTTTACTTTGTGTTAGTAACTTATAAAGTTCCATTCTGTGTTCTAAATAAGATAATACGAACCGTGTTAACACGAATTTAACGCGAGCGAAGCCGCGGGCCAAAGCTAATTATGTTATACGTATGCCATTATTTTATTTTATGGTTAATTTACATGTTACATCATTAGATATGGATATGTTTTTATTATTACAAAAGATTTAAGTCTCCAAAATCTCTTCTCTTTTGTCAAGAAAGATTTCGCAAAAAGTCTTTCTAATACGTAGAAGAGTATTAGATGAATCAAGTAATTGGTACACTCTTACTCTGGATATAAGGAAATTATTTAATCCTAGCGACCCTAGTCAGGATATAAGATAAACTCATGAAAATATTGTATTGTCACCGACATTTGGCAAAAAAAGTGTTATTTAAATAAGTCCATTAAAGTGAGTTTAATCGAATCGAAAGGAGTCAGTTACATATAAACATGAAGACAAACACAAACAGAAAGTGTGTTAAAAACAAACAATTAGAATCCATCGAAAGTACATATTTTATCTCTAGTGTGGTTTGAATTTGCAAATATAATATAAGCATATTATATAAAAAAATAAGTATGCCCTACAAAAGGAAGGTTTTGAAGTGTTCGAGACTCAAACAAATAAACAGTTTAGTGGATTTACAAAAACGGGGTGGATTAACATAGTTATATTAATGAGGTATCTCGTAGACTATCTAACAGCTACTGACACCTATTATTAATATAACGTTGTACAGTTTGTCTGTTTCTTTGTAGGCGCTGACCTCGGAAACGAATTGAAAAATATTTTTTAATAGAAAGAGGATTCGTTTAAACTCATATGCAACATGACAAAAACATTTACTTACAGCTTATACAAATTTTTATACAATGAGATATTTAAATTTATAAGAAAATATTTCAATGTTCGTGATAAAGTGATTTGTAAAGGCGCAAGTACTCTCTTAATGTTCATGGGCGGTGGTAGCGCTTACCGTCAGGCGTCCCACCAGCTCCATTGCCGAGTGTGACAAAAAAAATTAAATAAATATAGAGTACTAGCTGGAAACTTACTTGCTCATACGTCATCTATTTAGGTAAATTTAATAATGCATATATAACAATGATAGAACACTAAATAACTTATTATGAATAAAACTTCGAATCATATTTAATCATAATTAAATGCCCTAATATATTCAACCGAGTATATAGTATATGTTTAATAAATATATATGTATATGTTTAATAAATAGTATCTATAGACCTATAATTAAAGAATCATATACAATGTGGGTAAAACCGCGTGACATAACTATATTATGGTTTTAGAGAATATGAATTGAGATTCGAACCTTGAGAAATGAAAACACATTGTGAATTATTGTACTTTTAATTTTTTGGAGCGATAAATACGATCTATAAATATACCTTTACGCAATATTATATCCTATTAAAAATATACTAGAATAAGAAAATATCTTGAAGCAAAATTCTAACCCACTAATTTTAATATTAAAATTAACGTATTTTAAGGCATTAAAATGAACTGAATGTTTACCGTTTATTCTTCTGTGTCCGAAATTGAGAAGTCTGTATCTACAGTTGTGGTCCGCTGTTTTAGAAATTAAAAAACTGGATATTAAAAAAAACTTTCAAAATTAAAATAGCAACTAATTTCTTTTCAAAGTGAAATCAAATTTCAAATTTCAAGGGAAAGCGCTTAGATATTTCAAATTTTAATGTAACTTCCGTTAGTGACATCTAGTAGACAGCGTTAAATTTAATTACAAATTACAATTTCAACTATAAAAATATACACAACGTGTAATTGTATGCGTATAGATGGCGCTTAAATAAAAAGTACTGATTCGCTTCAAATTACAAATTTACAATAATATCCGCTAGAGGGCAGCAAAATATAATTTCATCTACCATATCTTGCGCATAGATGTCGTTAGTGCATGCATCATAACACATTGTTTACTCTTTTTATTTAGGTTCGATGAACTATTTTATACTTTCACGAATATAAAGAAGGCGTTTACAATATGCTAATACACGTATTAAATAGCTCAGTGCTTTGAGATAATAATTGCAAATATGAAATAGTTAAATGATTATAATTTAACAAAAACCTGTGCTGTCTTTGTCGTGAAATGTACTTAAAGTTTGTTGTCGTCTTAACCATTATAATATTTACTATGTTTGTTTCGAGAGTAGAAAAATAATTCGAAGAAATTTTTTGCCTTTAATAATGGCACGTAAACAATAACTATAAATACACCTACACATAAATTGTATCATCAGATTTTTTACCACAGACAATAAGTTTTAGTCATTAGACTTATGTTGTGGCTTGTTAAACCTAGGCGCAACTTAGGCATGCTTAGGTCACAGTGCGATGACTCAGTACCACGACACGTCACGAGCGACCCGGCTCCGTCTCACGCACACGTCAGCAATTACGCACACACACAGGCGCAATGTGTGGTATGTGTTATAAACGGTAGCGATTAGTAGAAATATTCTCCTATATGTTTTGATAAATTTTATTGGGCACAAAGATCATTGTCTGTATTCGCATACTTTTTATTGAATGAATAATAGTCACGCCACCACACTAATTCATAAATGTGAAAATTCGTTTGTTTGGATGTTTTTCCGTCAATCACGCTGAAACTACTGAACGAATCTTGATTAAATTTGGTGTACTGACAGGATATGAGCTGATTTGGGTGATAGGATACTTTTTATTCCGATTAAGGAAATAGGAATCTTGATATCCGGGCGGAGCCGGACCGAGCGTCCAGTATAAAATAAAGATAGCTTTACCTATAAAGATTATAAGTTTGTTGAATATATACGTAGCTTATTTATAAATTACACATATTTAAATTAATAAAGAAGTCTTGGTTTTTACCATATTTTTTAATAATTATTAGTCATATGCGTATAAACTGTTTTACAAAATATTACAAAACTATGCAATTATTTATCAGGTCCAATGAAACAATTAAAAAAATGCACTTTCATTCGATATTTCAACGGTTTTCAGAAAAAATTGAAAAACTAACATTGCTTATTAAATATCTTTATTTACATTCTATGTACTTTCTGTGTGTTTTTAATCTATATTATCTTGTTACATATAAAATTATATCGCTTTTGATATTCCACGTTTACTTAAAAGCAGACACATTATCGATTCCATATAGTGAAAGAAATCTTAATATGTTCAGTATTTTATTTAATATTTTAATGTACCACACCAAATTAATAATACATAAAAGCCCCTACTATACCATACCAAACAGATAAAATTAAGAAATTTTGAAAGAATGGAAAAAATTTGATCACGAGGCAAGATCAATTTTTTTCTATTCTTTCAAAATTTCTCATTTATAAAGCATTTCAATGCTATAAAACTAAAAATTAAAGATAAAATTAAAATATTAATTTAAATGCCGCTACATCGTGTGAACCGCGTCGCATCACGCGAGCGCAGCGTGCTCGGAGACGGCCGGTCGCGTCAACGGCCGTCACGTCGCGTAATATTTTTCTTGAATTCCGTTATTTCGTCATTCGCAAATATTTTCCAAATGTCAAGTAATGACTAACGCGTAAATACAATGGCAACAAAACTGACCTAATGATTGTGGTTTCGTGTTTTCTAATTAATTTATATTTTATTATATACTCTGCATTAAATCTGTATGGGTTGTTCGAAATTCAAAAATCAGTGACATGAAACCACCAATTACTGAACGTTACAACGTAAATTAAACCTTCATAGATATATTTTAAAATATTATTACTAGGCTGGATTTGTAGCCAAATTTTAAATTTCGAATATCGGAAAATATTCGCTTACAAAAATTATTATTAATGTTATTTTCTTCGAAATGTTTAAAATATATCACGACGTTTTATCAGCGTACAATTATTTTCATAATAAATATGTATAGATTTTTTTCAATTGGATTCTTATTGGAATCTTAAAAAACTTGTAAATGTATCGCACAATTGTATATCGTTTCGAGATTGTTCCTGACGCAATCCTTACACATGGCAATAAAACCCGTTCACTTTTGTTCATGTTGTTTATTTACATTCAGCACGAAATTTCAAAAAATACCACTTCTCAATTATTCATAACATCGTAGCGTTATCTTCTATTTATAAAGCCTTTGCTTCCGCTATTTTGAAGTTATTAAAAGTTTTATACCGTTGCCTATATTTAGATGACTTTATTCACGGCATCATATCTACAGATAATAAAATAATCTTAAGTTTAAAAATTTACAACATCTTAAGCATTTGGCGAGCTCGTTTCCAAGTCGGTTATCGGATCACAATGCGTGTGGTCGGTACGGTTCATAGATACGACGGCGACGTATCGAAATGCGTTTCTTTTCCGTTCGTTTTGTAGCACGGTCGTTGACTGCCAAAATGCAGCAAAACATGGCGTCGCAGGCGACGCGTTCGCGATGCAGCGGCGACCTTGCGAGCGGGCCGCCCGCGCCCCTGCGACGTCATGCGGGGGCGCGTCGGTGACGTCACGCCGCACACGACCTCGCCGTCACTCGCCGTGCACGTGAACACCACGCGCCGGCACGCTCCCGATGCGTGATCGCCGCGCGCTCATTGGCCCGCGCCGCCGCGCCGTCCGCTCTCATTGGCCACCTGCCCCCCGCGTCCCGCGCGAGCCCGTGCCTCGTACCTCGAGCGCTCGCGGAGCGGTTTATTCGTCTGCCCATCGCCGACGAAGCTACACGCATCACCTAACGGGAACGCAACCCGCGCGACTACAAGTTTTGTGAATTAAAAAAGAAAGTTTCTCACATTTGAATGAACTCACCGTAATCAGAATGTCTACTATCCTCGATGTTTGCGGTCCTCTCTCCCCGCCGTCAACGCCGCCGTTGATGGACCTTAAAGTGAGTTTCGATAAAGTTTTGTTTTTATCGAATTTTTGAAAATGTAAAATAATTTTTTTTTCCACGGCGTACCGTCGTAAAAATATTCTTTACCTTGTGCAATCGAAAGTACGGAGCGCAGCGCGAACACGCAGCGCGCGCGTGCTCTGACTCACCGAACGTTTACTTACGTGCGTCTGTCTTTGTCTCGCAGGTCGAGTTGCCGTTGAAGAAAGCTGCAGTCAAACGAGCTCGGGAGTCACCCCCGGCCGGGCTAGTCACCCCGC
>NC_052102.1:9987108-9988470 GCF_012273895.1 Zerene cesonia | reverse complement strand
CATGGAAAGTTACCTAACAGAACGTAGTCAATGTGTGAAGATAGAAGATTATATCAGTTGCGATAGAAGCGTCACTTTCGGTGTACCGCAGGGAAGCGTTCTCGGACCAACTCGTTGATAATGGAAAAATTTACTCATACGCAGATGATACTGCCATAGTATTTAGTGGGAATTCTTGGATTTCGGTATTTAATTCGGCTCAGATAGGTATTTCCAAAATTTACAATTGGTTACTGAATAATCTACTTACTTTGAATATTAAAAAAACGAACTACATATGCTTTTCAATTAATTCAAAATCACAACCTAACAATAATCTTAATCTTAAACTGCACGAATGTGACGGAACAGATCATATTAACTGTAATTGTAACATAATTCAAAAAGTTTTTAGTATTAAATATCTCGGAATCATTTTGGATCACCGCCTATCATGGCATTCACACATTGACTTCATGAGTGAAAGAACACGGAAACTTATCTGGATTTTTAAATCTCTGAGACATATAACCTCACATAAACTCAGGAATCAAATTTATAAGTCACTAGTTCAATCTGTCCTAGCGTATTGTATTCCTATCTGGGGGGGAGCGATCAAGTCTAAATTTATAGAAGTGGAGCGCGTACATAGGCGTCTTCTAAAAGTCATGTACCAAAAACCACGCAGATACCCAACCACTGAACTGTATAAACTTTGTGATTTACTATCAGTCAGGCAATTGTACATTCTACTTATTACATTAAAAACGCATAAAAAAACAATATTCAATCAATGTACAGTAGTCGGCAGAAGACACAAGGAGGTAATTAAAACTCGCTGTACAAAAACTGTTTTTGCAAAACGCCAATTCTCAACTATTTCAGCTTACATATACAACCATCTAAATAAATTATTGAATATTCATAGTTTAAATTGTAGTGACCTTAAAAAAACTATAATGAACTGGTTAAAAACACTTAACTATGAAAACACTGAAAACCTCCTCGCAACTTCTGGCCATTTATAAATTATATATTTATTTAATATTATTATTATTTATTTAAATTCTTTATAGTACCCTCCATAATACATAATTTCCATTACATACATATATTCATACCATCGAAGAGATTTACACTGCTATTTACCTACATGTCTTCACTTACATATACGCACCCTAATTCTAATATACACACATAAACTGACACACGCAAACTCACACACACACATTTACACACACATACACACACATATACACATATTCGTACACTTCACAATTTACTATTAATATCTAGTTATAATCAGTTTATTCAAATTTTCACATAGCTAGTTATAATACTTAAGTTAAGGAAGAGCGGGTCCTCCTGACACAGGTTTTTTCT
>NC_052102.1:9961108-9986108 GCF_012273895.1 Zerene cesonia | reverse complement strand
CTGGGTGCCGCTCGCGCCGCGCCCCGCGCCCGCCGTCATCGTGCCCAGCGCCATCCTACCCACCACAGCCGTGTGGCTTGTCACGCCCGCGCCCGCCGCGCGCCGCAGACTCTACGAGTGCTCGTATCCCGGCTGCGGCAAGAACTACTTCAAGTCTTCCCATCTGAAGGCGCACGCCCGCACGCACACGGGCGAGCGGCCGTTCCGGTGCGCGTGGCCGGGCTGCGAGCGCCGCTTCTCGCGGTCGGACGAGCTGTCGCGGCACAAGCGGACGCACACGGGCGAAAAGAAGTTCGGGTGCCGCGTGTGCAACCGCCGCTTCATGCGCTCCGACCACCTCGCCAAGCACGTGAAGCGGCACGCGAAGGAGCGCGCGCCGCAGCCGCCCGTGCTGCGACTGCTGCCCTCGCCGCCGCTGCTCCCCACCGCGCACTGACTGACTGTGATACGGATCTCACGATCGTTACCTAGTTGTAGTACTCTTAAGACTGTCCTATCTACTACTTAATAGTTAAGTTATGTCGTCGTAAGCTTCAAATATATCAGTTGAAAGTTATATGTTGTTTAATTTCACTGCACTGCACGCGCGCGGAGGTTTACGCTCCGTTTGCTAGGGTTTCGCTCGAGCGGCTCGGCTGGTGTAGAATTTACAAGAAATCCAGTGTAGTGCGGCGGCGGGCGCGGCCGACTGTCGCGAGACGCGTCGCGCCGCCCCGGCTCGCCCCGCCGCTGATAACACGCGCCTAACGCATTATCTCTAACGTGATATCTCTCATTTCAAACAAATAGAGAAATTCATTCGCAAATTGTATTAACAGCAACAACCAACCACATGCCGCCATTTACAGCATATTAACAGAATTAAAAGTAGTAATCGTTAAATATCGAAAATATTATATTGCACAATAATTTCTGACAGTAACAAAACAAAGAAATAACATTATTCATTTACAAATTAACTGCATTCATTACTCACTCACCAAAAGAGACGGGTTTTAAATGAATTTAAAATTTAAAATTCACACTGAAAAACAGAAACCCCAGTATTGATAATACTGCGAACATTAAAGCATAATTTATGGTGCATATTATATAATTTAAAGACAAAAGCGACATTATCGCTAATTAGTCTCTGGAATTAGTTGGAAAATATAAAAATAGAGAAATACATTAGATAATTTCGTCACGTCCGAAATGATTTCTGGAAAAGTCATAAGTAATAACAACAAAGGTATTTTGATTTAATTAATAACTGCAAATCGATATTGTATCATACTACTATATAACAATGAGAAATTGCATTTCGAAAGAGGAAACTTTTTCGTATGTTTGTAACGTTTTCACGCAAAACGTACTGGACCGATTTCAAAAATTCTTTCACCATTGGAAAACTGCAACTTTACTGAGTGGCATGGGCTATATATGTACCACGGTCGAAGCCAGGGCGAACAGCTAATGTTTAATCTATCCTTAGTGCAGGTGACACTATTACCAAATATACATATAAATACTAGCTGACCCGGCCTTTGGTGTTCTGACTTACTTTTAACCTTTTTTGTAAGGAGTTTTATTTGTTTATTCTTTATTGCTCTTAAAAATATAAAAAAAAAACTAGAAAAACTTTAAAAAATTACAATCTAATGGTCTCATCGCTATATAGCGATTTCTTCCAGACAACCAGACGTACGGAGAGGAATTAGATTGAGGATTGTAGGGCAGAGCATAAATATAAGATTTTTTATTTTTGATTTCTTAGATTTTTTATTTCTACAGCGAATAAATCACAACCGACAAGTAATAAATTATTTGTAATGATATTTTAAACAATCATTATGACCCTACCTTTTTACATTGCGAAATTAAATGAATAAAGGTATAATTCAAAAATTGATAAATTCATTTTATCTTTTGTTTCTTCGGTAGAGTTTTTCAACCGACTTCAAAAAAGGTGGTTCTCAATTCGACTAAACAAACCGATATCAATGGTTCATTTTATGAAAGCTGATGTCTCCAGCCTGGTATAATTAAAATTTCATCTAGTTCAGATAATTTGAAGGTTTAGTTTATGTTATGTTTACGCATATTGCTTCTGTTAAAGAAACATTCATCGCAATGTTACTATCACCATTGCAAAAAGCAGCCTATATATAAAGTTAGGGGGCTATAGAGTGGCTGTTTAGCCTCCTAACTTTCTCCAGACACAAATATCATATCGTAAAATCGCTCCGTTGCGACGTTCGTGAAAGACAAACAAACAAACAAGCTTTCGTTATTATATTAGTAAGGGTAGTAAGGGTAAACTTATCCTGGAGGGGAGAAGAGAAGTTACCCTTTTCGTTTACCCCATTCTGCTTAGGAGCAGTTTGAACCCAGGTTCTCCTGACAATAAATAGTCTAGAGTCACATAAACTCAACACAGTTTACATAAATATTAAGTCAAGTAAATCTGAATCAGTCACGATTTAACCGGATTTTAAATTGATTTTATCATTTAAGCACATATTTATATATCGAGTTATACCTAACCTTTATAATGGAACGAAGTAGTTTAAATATTATTTCACAAACGATTTTTCGAAAAATATTCCTATTTAACTGATTAGCATATACGGAGTATCAAATTTCTTACGTAATTCTTTATTTAACAATTTTCTTCCTTAGAAATTTCCATTCGTTACAAAAAACCAAACATCAGAAAGAAAGAAAGAAAGAAAAAACATTTATTTGGAGACAATGTGACACGAAACACGGAAATACAGATGAATTAAAAAACAACAATATAATCCTACAGAACCGCCAAAAAGGAGGCTTGTACCAGGCGTAGGCCTGGCGCTGGTTTTCAACTAGATCCTAAGTTGTTCCGACTCACGGATGCAAAACGACGCAATACATTAATTTTTATTTATATAATAATGTGTACTTAAAAACATACATGCATAAGTATTTATAATTTCAATTTAAAAACACCAAATCTCACGTAACATCGCCCAATTAAAGCATTTTTCTTTTTAAATTATACCCGCTACGGAACTTATATATAATATTCAAAATGAATTTTTATCCAAATTTCCTGTATTTGAATATCGCGATAAAGCCACAAAATAATGGATCTCTCTATAAAATGCTATAACGTTTTGAATTAAAATTGAAATAGGTATTTTAGCAAAAGTTTCCTTGTTGTAAACGAACGCATGAATCCATTTTATATCTCAAAATCCAATCACCCGTAAGCCGACGTCTAGATACAACCCAATTGTACCTAAACAGTGATAGATTAGCCGATTAGATTTCATATAATAACAATAATAATCGATGTATATCTCACTGGTGTTGCAAAATATATAATGCGTCGATCTTCTGTCCCATCGAAATAATAGCGTAGCTTGAATAGGCTGAATCTGCCAATTATACTCGAATAGCGCGCTTCAGTTTTGGGATACAGCCTGGACAGACAGACAGACGTGCAGCAAAGTCTTAGTAATAAGGTCCGTTTATCGCTTATATTGCTTTGGGTACGGAACCTTAACAAGGGGCAAGGTACTTAAAGTCGTCTAGGCGAAATACCGCCCTACGCTACTGCATCCAGTCGGATAATTTATAGATTTATAGTCATAAATCTTAGTATGTGAAGTGCACTTATTTAACGCATACTTATTGTCACTGCACTGTATTGCACCAACCAATGCTCCTAGCATATCTTCAATTGGCTTTTCCGTACAATATTTAAGTAACAGAAATATATTATGGCATTTATAGGACAGAATACGAGTATCAGCTACGATTTCTTTCTGACGAAGGGACTAGCTTCAGAAAGGGTTGTTGGTGTTATTTTCCCATGATCACTTATAAATAACTCAGTTTGTCAAAGAATGAACTATGGAATATAGAGAACAAACTCTTTTATTCGCTCCTGTAAATTAAATTTATGTGAAAAATGCAAAATCTGCTACATGCCTCAATAATTAATTGACTTCAGGGATGTCCCAAAAAGCGATTCTCTAGCCCAAAAAGAGAGTGATGCAATATTGTGTTCGACTCACCCTTTCTCTTATCATAATCCGGTTCTCATCACGCACCCACTCCCGGAGTGTCACGTAAAATTCGCTTGTAATCATGATGCAGTGCGTTGACCTGTTTAATGAATAGTTGAAATCCAAAGCTCGAACGTGAGGTAGCACAGAGTTGTCACGCGGTGGCCACGATGTTATACTGTGCGTGTGACGTCACACTTTCCTGATAGCGGAATTGAGTCCTAATGATAACAATAA
Source organism: Zerene cesonia (assembly GCF_012273895.1). Lineage (NCBI taxonomy): Eukaryota > Metazoa > Arthropoda > Insecta > Lepidoptera > Pieridae > Zerene > Zerene cesonia. The sequence continues at coordinate 9,981,840 of NC_052102.1, read as the reverse complement.
ATTTGGTTGCAATCGTTGTTATGTTACAATGTTCCATGGTTATCAAGGTTATTATTCTTCGTGGAGTGTATGAAAATTTGAGTCGACTTGCGACGTCGAAGGAAGGTCGACTTGGAAATATATATTTTTGTTTAAGACGTTTGTTTTTAATAGCATTTGGTACATTATGCATATAGTTTCTTTATGACCTCTATATTGAACGTGTGTTGCATGTGTCATAACAACATACGATGTTTATTATTACAGCCATAGTAATATTTTTAATGCGTCTAGAGGAATTTGCTAGAAGTTGCCTGAATTTTATATATGTGAATATAAGTCATTAACTGATATGGTTGATTTATTCATAACACATGTTGTGTCAATAATGATTATATATTTTTAAATATTTCGCATTTTATATCTTTAAGATCTAAGCCTTAACTTTTGCGTATTATTATCACAAATAGACTATTATTAGAAATAGTCCATTATAATGGAAAATCAGTTTGTATTGTATGTAGTATTTTACACTGATCCTTTCTTATATATCTTTCTACCTCTAATTCGTGGTACCTACTAAAATAGGATGAAAAGTAGTTTATGTGCTAATCCAGAGATGTAATATAATTAGGTAATCTATCTTAGTTTTTTTGAAACTTTATGCTATTTACAAATTAAATAAAAATAACAAATATGTCCTACAAAAAGGGTCACCATTGTCGATGGGAGAAGTTCTACACCAAATTCTTAGATTTAGAAAACAATTTTCCATCAAACGCAAAAAGTGTCACATCAATCCATTGAAACCCCACGGAGTAATCGAATAATCTCGAATGGAGAACCTCCTTCGTTTTTTCGGACGTCGGTCAAAAAATAACACTAAAGAGACCTTGTAACAAAGTAGTAGTTTATCGCCACTAACCTAGCACAATTTGGTTGCAACCTCACGTTACCGGAATCGAATTGAAGGCCGTTTCACATCATACCCTTGATAACGCAATATATATATTAACACTACTGTTATAGAATCGATTCAGCCATTCACAGTTGGGTCGCGGGCGATTTCTTGCAAGCATCCGTGGCCCCTTCACTGATGCGGTTCGACGGAACACAGTGGGGTTTTACTTGATAGAAATCCGACCAACCCCACGGGCTCTTCCATGGAGGCCGTGGATATCTACACAGGATTTACTAACTATATATATAAGGGATTCATATTCGTTGTTTAGAAGGTAACCGAAATATCTTCTTCATTTTTTATATTTCAATCTTGACACTTTCTGAAACATTTGTTATTTTATATGTAGTAGTTTATTAGTATTGTATAGGTGTCCGATGTTTACACACATTGCTCGACCGATTTTAAAAATTCTTTCACCATTAGAAAGCTGCATCTTCAATGAGTGATAAAGACTATGTACCACGGACCAAGCCGGGGCAATCAGCTAGTTATTTACATAATCAGAAGCCTCAGCGCCTTCGGATCTCTGTATAGACCATGAAAATCATAAGTTTAACCGTGAAGTGCAAAGTATAACCAGCAGATACATTTAAATATCATATATTATGTTTCATTCGTTTATAACTCTGGACTAGACAATCAAGTTGTATAGATTAGGACAAATTTTAAGTGCAGAATGGGTTTAGGCTTACTCTGGAGGATTATTGTGTTATGTCTCTAGTAAACAGTGTGCATTCGACTTAGACAGAGTTGCATCTAACTGTCAGTGGCGGCGTCGTGAGTGTGATGCTTTTTACATGAACCATTACAACAATATAAACACATAAATAGTTCATTCTTCCAGAAGAAATGTCCATTATTTTCGGTATTTGGTATTGTTATTATTGTTATGTAAATTTTAGTATGATATTTTAGCACGATATGTTATGATTTAATTTTATCGGATGGCGTTTTTATCCAAAATCCCTCATCAGCAGGGTTGCTGGAAGAGATTGATTTTAAGCAATAAAGCTGCCTTTTTGTACGTGTGCGACTAAAAGTTATTAGATTATATTCTTAATTTTTCTTCTTTGTTACTTATGTGTCACATTGTTTGTCCACGATGGACTCCTATACTACTGAACCGATTGTAATCAAATTTGCACGCCATGTGCATTTTGATCCAACTTAAAAGATAGGATAGTTTATATTATTTCAATTAGGATAAAGGACTACCCAGGCGGAGCCGGGGCGTGAAGCTAGTAAATAAATAAAAAAATTTCAATAGATAGACTTAATACATAACTAATTTTGCAAATTGTACCTAACCAATAGGTTATAAAAATGTTTAAAATATCGGACCATTAGCACAATTAACTTCCTGAATCGAAATAATGAGTATTCGTTGACCCTGATTGTATATACGGAGCTTATTCCCAGGTTCAATCCTGGTCAAGGCGATGAAACAAAACAACAGTTTGCATTTTAAATTCAATGATTCACCACACGTGGCCCAATAACGTACTTTTTTACTTTAAATTTTGTTCGAGTTGATGACATCATTTAATTTCTAAGACGCACAAGTCTGGAACTTACTGATAGATTTTAGTTTTACATATGGGTATAAGAACCAATTTTTAAGACATTTTTAAAGGACTAGCTGCGCCCCGCGGTTTCACCCGCGTAAGTCCGTATCCCGTAGGAATATCGGGATAAAAGTTGCCTATATGTTATTCCAGTTGTTCAGCTGTCTTCGTACCAAATTTCATTGCAATCGGTTCAGTAGTTTTTGCGTGAAAGAGCAACAAACACACACATATCCTTACAAACTTTCGCATTTATAATGTCAGTAAGATAAGATGTTAGAAGGGCTTTGTGGGCGCAACAAGCGCGCCTCTAAATTTGAAAACGCACGAAGTAGAAGCGAAGAATTTCCTTTTAATTTACTATCTATATTATATTATTTAATTATATAATGTCAACATGTATGTTGACGAAAACGACACAAGGACAAACAAATTGATATAATACATTGCTTGTAATTTATGGGCAACATCTTATATTTTCATCGCACGCGGATTTTGCACGCGCATTGAAGCGCGTTCATTGCGATTCAGTTGCGAGTGCCGGCTGTACATTGGCGGAAATATTGGGGATACACCTTCAATGTTGCTGAAAGCAGATACTATTTATTTTCTAATGTTTTTCCTGTTCTGTGATATGAACTAACCCCGTATAAGAATTTTGGAACTTCTACGGTTCGAAAGCTTGTAATATTGTAGGACCAGAGCACTCCAAATACATCCTAATTTACCAATCTGATATCGCATTGTAAATATACAGTAATAAGAAACCCTGTTGCAATAAATATTGACGCACAATTTTCAAAACAATGGAAAATAACGATTCTACAGTTTTAATAGACCCAATATATTAAATATCATAAAGCCCAAGAGTTTGTTTGTTTGGTTGAACACGCTAATCTGTGACTACTGAAGTGACTACTGATCCGATTTGATAAATTCTTTTAGAAAATGTTAGATAGCCCATTTATCGCGCAAGGTTACATGTACCACGGACGAGGCCGGGGCGGACCGCTAGTTTCAAATAAATCAATCTCAACTTATTCCGTAACATTTATTAAATAAAACAGCTATTTAAATTTCTGATGCTAGATTACGAAAATTAGTTGAAAGCGTCTCCCCTAGGTCATCAAATTTAAGACATGATTACACATAAATTACACATAATTATAATCAACATTGTCCAAGAGATTATAAATTAGAACAATGATCCCTTGAGATCGTATTGGATTGACCTTTCCTCGAGGTAACAGCTGACACTAGTGCGTTACCATGGTAACGGAAGGTTCAAAGAAAACTATGTACCGTCAGCACAATAACAGGCTGACGTCATAAATGAAATGGTAAAAAATAATATACGTATTTTTAACCGGCTTTAAAAATGAGATATGCTCAACACGCATGTTTATTTATTATCACAAATCTTATATTACATTTCAAAAATAACATAATATTTTGAAATCGTATTTACCTTAATTTAACTTTAAAAAAACAGGCTAAATTCGTTTGCCATAATGATACACAAAAGCACAGTTTTAAGGAAAAGTGTAAAAAAATTGCTTCTTTAACAATCATCAACAGGAAACGGATGCAATGACAAATTGTATCGTCATAGTCATTCGCTGCGTCCGTGACGGGAGCACGACACGGGATCGTGACGGGTGACGTCACGACACGCGTGTGACGACACGGCACGCTTATAGATGAAAATTTGCAATAAAAATAGCGACGAATTCCTCTTGCAGTTGATATATATTGATAGAAATTAATGTATACACTGATATTATAAATTTACAACTTTTGCCAATGTGTTTTATTTATTTCTTTTAGGTTGGTATCACGGTAATATATATCAAAATGTATAGAATATCTTTATATCTAATAATAAGTTTACCATACCATTGAGGACATCTGCTTTCTATTCTGCATTCAGTTTTCTTTGGTCGTTCCGTTACCATGGTAACGGACCAGTGACAGTTACCTTCAGTAAAAGTTCATTGAAGTATCCAATATGAGTTCAGGGGATCGTTGATCTAATTTATAGACTCTTGGACAATAATTGTTATAATCCTATTTCCCACTAATATTATAAATGCGAAAGTTTGTAAGGATGTGTGTGTGTTTGTTGCTCTTTCACGCAAAACTACTGAACCGATTGCAATGAAATTTTGTACGTAGACAGCTGGACAACTGGAATAACATAAAGGCAACTTTTTATCCTGATATTCCTACGAGATACGGACTTACGCGGGTGAAACCGCGGGGTGCAGCTAGTTATATAAAATTTATGTGGGGTCATGTCTAAAAATTGGTGAGGTAGGGGAGCCGATTTCCTCTAATTTCTTAAGTTAATATTGCATTTGTGTGTTGCCATAATGATTTATTAAAAAAAGACGAAAAAAAGGGTAATCAGATGATACATTTAATCACATACAATCATTCACTATCAAGAAGCATTATTTTAACAGCGCCTTCTTGCCGCGGAGTTTTTCATTAAGCCGCAATCAAGTTTTCTAGTCACGAAAATACATGTTTTTTCCAACAAGCCAACAGACAAATATATTTTCGCATTAAACGATTATGTTCGCGAATTATTTCTGTCACCGCAACCACGAGCACGGGACGGATACGTGACGATAAGTTCGTCATTGGCGTCACGACACGGCAGGGCCAATTACGCTGTTTACGACGCTGTTGGCGGGAGATTCAGTTACATTTGCATGACACGGGGAAAGTGCTTGGTTTTTTCTAGGCTTTCACTGTTTGGTACCTTTTTATTTTATAGTATAGGGAATACAAGTCTATTGGTCAGTTAAATAACTTATTGATAGTATCACTGATATACCTATTAAATTGCTTTGGGGTAAAACCTTTTATTATATGATTAAAGTAATAAATAAACAATATAGTCTATATCTAGCTATCCAAAAATTGCATCTATTTAACTAATAAACTACATAAATTATAGCTATTTGAAGCTTGCAGTGATAAAAACAATCATTAAGAAGAAAAAAATCTCGAAGCAAAAATTTAGTAAAAGATTTGATTAGAAATTAATTTCGCTTTTCATTTTTTACTTTTAAATTCTTAATCTTCTTTCTCTCAATATTGATTCACACACACTCTCTCTCTAACAACAAAAATAGTTTTGATATCAAAATATCGTTGACGTATTTTAAAGTATTAGTTAAATAGACATTAAAATCATATTTATTTTTTTTAGTTTTATAGCATTGAAATGCTTTATAAATAAGAAATTTTGAAAGAATAGAAAAAAATTTGATCACGAGGCAGGATTCGAACCCGCGCTTCTTTGCCTAACCGCAGCAACGCCTAGCCTCTCGGCCACCCGCGATCCCGCCACAGCAATCGAATTTCTTCCACTCTTTCGGTTTCATGTGCCTAAGGGGCACCATCTATCAGTTTACAGTCATCATGCAAAAAATAGGAACTTTCCGCAGGGTTGTTTACTGATCAAATAAAATAATATCCATATTGTAATCGATGAATTGCATTACCAAAACGTGTATAAGCGAACGCGGGACGGTTGCGTGACGTTTGACGTCACGTCATACTACCGTGTCACGATAATTTTCTGCTAATAAGCTATCAATTTAGAGAGACAATGGATAACATTGCTAGATAGATTTCCGCAAACTATCGTCACTATGATCCCGTGAGCGTAGCGCTTTTACAGTGACCACGGGACGGATGCGTGACGTTTGACGTCACGTCATAGTTCTGTCACGACAGCCATCTACGAATCTTTAGAACTGATGAGCCAATATTAAAAAACCAACACTCTCCTGCCAATAATCAAACGTCATGAACTCGTGAGTGTGGTGCAATCAGACTGACCACGGGACGGATGCGTGACGTTTGACGTCACGTCATAGTCTCGTATCGCCTATTAGGGTAGCGACGTGACACTATCACGCTATGGATACATGGTCGAGATATTAAAGATGCCTGTAATAGTATTAGTGGAATTTGTTTGGCTTCCTTGCAAGACACGCATGGTTATTGCTATTTTAGTATCTACATACATGATGACGTAACAAGAATTCTTACTTAAGATTCTTAGACGCATTTAGTACACTAAAAACTGGTTGAAAAACTGAAAGCAGCCTAAATTGTCTCAATCTTATAAAGTGAAACTTATAAAATTATTGTAATGTCACCAATCTTTCAAGTGTACAAAGTTTGAATTGAATCTGTCCATTTAAAGAATAAAGGCAAAAGTTTGTAAGGTTACTTACACGTACCGCATGAAAATTACACATAAATATCTATTTAATTACAGTTTATTAGCTGTACGTCCCGGTTTCACCCGTGTTACATAAATAGCCTTTGTCACTCTGTAATTGCAGCTTTCTAATGGTGAAAGAATTTTTGAAATCGGTTCATCCGTTCACGCGTGATAGCGTGATCAAGGGAAATAGGGATTCATTTTTATATAGATTACAATACTAATACAAATTGTAATGTCCAATGTATAAAACAAAAAGGAATACAATAAACATAATCATGTGGTCTGTGGGTTCACACCAATACAATGTACATATCATAAATGTTATTTAAATGATAAAAAACAAAGTCCTATTGTGACATTTTATTAATAATTTTCATGTAATAGACCTCCTTGGTGCAGAGGCTAGCGAGTGATAACTCAAAGAATTTAGGTTAATGATAGAATCGTCAACCCATATCCCACTGCAGGGACACGCCTGTTTTACTGGTGGGTTACTATTATGCTGGCATCTATATAGGAAGTTTCGACAGCATCATACGACCAATACGATAACAGTCCTCACTTACTTTAAACAGATAAAGAACTATCACTCCGCCCCAGGCGTCGCCTGCGTATGCCCATGGGAATGAGATGTTTCGCCGTGATAAAAAGTCATTATGTCACTCTCTTCTGTCACTGTTGGTCAGTTCGTGATCCCTGAGAGCTACAGGCTATAGATCCGGCGAAGCCGAGGCGTACAGACTAGTATGTTATCACACTAATATTATAACTTGAAAGTTTGTTTGTTTGGATGTTTGTCCGCCAGTCACGCTGAAACAACAGAACGGATTTTGATAAAATTTGGTAAACAGACTGCGTATGAACTGACTTGGGTGATAGGATACTTTTTATTTCGACTAAATGCTCTCTTGGGATAAAACAGGAATCTTGATATCCGGACGATGCCGGGACGAACGTCTAGTAGGTATACAGCAATTGTGTGGTTAAACTCACACATACAATTTTCAAACAAACATGTGTTGAATTGTTTTTGTTGACAAAAAAAAAAAACAAAAAATAATATATAACCTCATTTAAAAAAAAATAACCTCGTTTTGTTTACACAAAGGCCAGTGTCACTATTGCGAGACCACAACACCTATAATAAGGTAATTGGAATCAATCAGGTTGTCCCCGCGTGCCGCCCTTTGGCACGGCGTACGTGCGCGCGCGCATCTTTCCCTCCTACTTGTTTGTCAGCCTTTGAAATTTTCATTGTCATTATTACCTAATGATTCTTAATATTTCTTGTATTGAAATAAAAAAATTAAAGTAGCTAAACGACATTCATATGATATGTAGTCTTCTTATATCGTTTTGCTCTGGGCAGCCGGGGAAAAGCTCTGGGTTGTGTTCGACTTTAACTGCCCAGTGGCAAAATTTTGTTGAATGAAACGTTAATAAAAGGCTAGGCTATTGATTGAACGGTTTGACTAAGACATAGGCCTAGTTTATAGGCCTCTACCAACTATAATTATCAACTATTATATGTAAATTAACGGTGGTGAGAAATATTCAATAAAAGTGCTGAGATAATAAATCACTACATAGTATAAAACAAAGTCACTCTCTGTGATCTGTCCCTATGGCCCTATGTATGCTTTAATTTTTTAAAGCTACACAACGGATTTTGATTAGTTTTTTTTATATGTAGAGAAGGGTTATATTTATAATAAAATCCATTAAACTACTCCGTAATTTAACGCGAAGCCGCGGGCAAAAGCTAATAAATAATATAAACATTATAGTAATTTATTGAATAAGTCGCATTTTGTTTTAAACTAAGAAGATCCAAATACATCCAACAATTTTCGTCGTGTTTCAGGACTCTGCGCCTTCCCTTTTTTTTTTTTTTTTTTTTTTTTTTTTCCCTTTACCACAGATAATTAAACCGATACAGAACATAAAAATGTAGGTGAGTAAAAATTATAAAAGTTTGACGGAATCAATTTAAATTACTGTAATAAAATGTAAGTGTATAATATATTTAACAATTTGTAATTTAAATAAATCCTACTTCTTACTAACATTATAAATGCGAAAGTTTGTAAGGATATGTGTGCGTTTGCTGCTCTTTTACGCAAAAACTACTCAACCGATTGCAATGAAATTTGATACGTAAATACCTGGACAACTGGAATAACATATAGGCAACTTTTTATCCCGATATTCCTACTGGATACGGACTTACGCGGGTGAAACCGCGGGGCGCAACTAGTAAAGATGTAAATAAACAACTCAAATGAATTGCGACGAATAAGTGTACCCAGCCAAGTGGTAAGTGATAACGCTATCGCATCCTGCAACATTGCAAATAGTTTGTTTGCATCGGGTGCGTTTATAAATTTGATATTCCGGTAAAGAACCATGCAGTTTCATATGTTTTATACCGATTTCAATAATGTTTGATGTACAATAATTGTTTGTGTCTATTTATTCGAATATACTGTGAATACATATAAGCAAATAGTAAATTCATACATTAACTATTACAGCCGAATTTTTAACTTTTTTATAAGAATATTTTGTTTAATTTTTAGTTTTATAGCATGAAATGCTTTTTATAAATGAGAATTTTTTTGAAAGAATAGAAAAAAATTCTCAGAATATTTTGTTTCAATAGCTGTCACGTATGAAATGCAATTTTATTAATCATCATAGTTAAAAAAAACAAAAAGTTACAGGTACTGAAATTTATATAATTAATTATTAAATCTCCTTAGGTATCCACGAGGATTTAAAACTACGCAGCGAAGCATCATTTAAAAGCAGATTATTTTTGTCTTTCGAAACAGCTTTTGACTAGGAAGTTGCCCAACTATTATTTGTAAACCATTACATTATTTAAGACTAGATCTTATGAAATACCTAAAAGGAATCTTGCTTCACAGATTGGAATGTATCGGTTTATCAGATCGCTTCCTTTTGACTTTCAATATCGGGATAATATCATAGTAATGTTTAACACAACATAGAACGTTCTGGATTAAAAAATCAGTTGTAATAATAATTCTGTTGTTAGACTCTATTTACAATATTATGTTTTATGGCTTTATCTTTCCATAACATTACTAACTGTATCTAATTTTATCAATTCACTATCTAGTGCTACAGTGTTATTTATTATACTAAATATTATGATATTATATATAAATTTTTAATACATCTTTGTTTTATAAAAACTGATGCTTTCGAAACAGCAAATTCACATCAGACAATATAGACAAATAAGTAATACATACATAAAAATGGACATGGAAGAACCTACTGCATTTATTTTTGGAAGCCGGTAAAAAATAAATACAGTACATCCGTTTAATAATTTCTTTTCATTGTCACCTATGAATCTGAGAATTTCTAGACAACCAATACATCGAAATATTATCAAGAAAAATTGGAAACGTAGTAAAAAAAATAAATACTTGAATTATTAATCTGAACGTCGCAGTCGAATCATAGGAGGCCTGTGTCAGCAGTGGGAACATATATGGGCTGATGATGTTGATGATGATGATGAGTCGAATTATATCCGACCACTACACCCCAACAGAGGGCGTGAAATATTGCCGTCTATGACAAAAAGACACTGTCAGAATATTATGTTATTTAAGGCGATGATAATGATCTCACTTACCTTAAAATAAATAGCCTACGTCTGTACTTGACAGTGAGGCGCTGACGTCATAAGCGCATAAATTATTAAGGAAGATTTATTTCTCCGAACATATTTTTCATCGACCGATACTTTTTTCCTTAAATCAGTCACGTGATATACAAAGATCTCAAGATATATACATGACTAAAGCCTTGGGTGACTTTAATCTTAATAATTAAATGCATTATGCCGATAAGATATATCTACGAGTTACGGGATTGTTATGAAAGTAATGTGATAATTACAGCAGATATCCTTCCCAATAATATTATAAATGCGAAAGTTGGTAAGGAATATGTGTGTTTGTTGCTCTTTCACGCAAAAACTACTAAACCGATTGCAATGACATTTGGTACGTAGATAGCTGGACAACTGGAATAACATAAAGGCAACTTATTATCCCGATATTCCTACGGGATACGGACGCGGGTGAAACCGCGAAGCGCAGCTAGTTTTTACATAAATTCAACTTTTAATTTTTTTTCGTTTGAATCAAATATCTTTGGAAAGTATAATTTCTATTCTATTCTTATCTAGGAAGAGATTTTCTATCGATCTCTTCCCTCTATTTTAATGAAAATGACACCTTAAGATCATTCTTTGAACAATACTGGAACGCTGAAAATATTACTAAGTCCAAATGAATCAAATCATTAAACCAGTTTAGTAAAAACAACAAAGATTCCGTCAAACATGGATTCGAATTTCCCTAAATGCAATGCGTATTTAATATTGTTATCTAAAATAAACTACAGGTGTACCTACTCTAAACAATAACAGACATCGAACAATGTTCGAGATTGAGGCCACAAGGTCGTCTTTACTCACGCCGTGATTAAAAACTACGAGCGTCATTTGTATGGAAAATCTGTAAAATCGCTTGGCTGTATTTATAGTAATTATTTCATTTGAATCGTTACGATATTTTGAGAACTGCGACGGTAAATGGGTGTCTTGTGGTAAATGACAAACGGTTGTATACACGCAGTACACTCATAGGTGACTACTTGGGTATTTGTAGCGAATATAAACTGTGGAAGTTTTGATAAAGTTTACATGCTACGAGAGATTATCTTGATTTAGACGATATAATAAGCCATTCGCTAACTTCGTGGTTAGGCGTCTTCACATAACGGTAATTAGAAATTTCATTGAACGATGCAGGAAATATGCAAAATATTTAAGCATTAACTTCTAAACTCGAGAAAAATCGTCAGCTTTTAAAAATAACTATAAAATTCATATTTACAATATTTTATAGAGCAAAGGTAGCATGTCTACGTAGCGTAGAAGATACTAATAATATTATATTATATACATTCTAAACAACAGTTACAAAATCATTAGCCTAATGATGTTACATTAGCATATCCCACTATAATGCATTCACGGATCAACGTACGATTCACGATAAATACCTCGCATTCAACACCTTGAGAAGTCCGGATTGGACTTTGATTGTTCAGTGTATCAAATGCACGTAAATAACATGGAATGCCTGGCCTTCGTTGGTATGGACGCTTTGGCAATACGGTTGTGGGCGTGCCTCGGAGCGTTCACGCGACGAAAGCGTGGCGGTGACGTCACCGCCGCGCCTGCAACATTGACACACAAATGGACTTAGCTTGCCATGCGTGCGAATCCATACTCATATTATAAATACGAAAGTATGTTTTTTTATGTGTCTTGGACTTTGTTTTTCTTCCTTTAATGTCGTAACGGAACGATTTGGTATGTTTTTTTGTGTCTGAAGATATGTTTAGATTAGTTAAGGTTAGATTTTTCAGTGAAGTGATACGTTGGATGGGAATTTTCTTTGATTTAGTGGGCAAAGCCGCGCACGAAAAGCAAGTGTTTCTATAAATCAGATAATAAGGTTATACTTTTAAATGGGATTCGGATAAGATAAAAATGTATATTAAGGAAGTTAATATGAAACATTACCATTGTATTCTTATCTCAATAAATGAAGTATTTATGGAATGTTTTTTTTTTTAATTTTGAGGTAAAAAGATTGTTTGTTATTACGAACAATATACCTACATTATAAGGTAAAATTCTTGATCCAAAATTTGCCATCGTTTGCGAGAGAAATAAAGTTTTGATTACATCCTTACCTACCGTGTATAAAATTAATCATTTAAAACAGATGTAGGTTCTACCAAGACTTGTCGGACACAATCAAAAACCAAAAAAACTTATTACGCCCTCGTATACACTTAAAAAATCTTATTTGGAATATACATAATGCTCCTGTCGCAATGTTAGGAATCAGTCTCCTCCAAAACAGCTTCATCAAATTTATGAAATTTTAATGAATATGGTAGATCTGAGAATGGCCGAAAACTAACATCTAATAATTTGTCAGAGTAGTTTAATAGATGTTATTATACATATAAACCTTCCTCTTGAATCACATCTTAAAAAAACCCCATCCAAATCCGTTATGTAGTTATAAAAATCCAAGCATACATACATACAAAAGACACGGAAAGCGACTTGGTTTTATATACTACTAGCTGCGCCCCGCGGTCTCACACGCATAAGTCCGTGTCCCGCAGGAATATCGGGATAAAAAGTTGCCTATATGTTATTCCAGTTGTCCAGCCGTCTACATACCAAATCTCATTGCAATCGGTTAAGTAGTTTTTGCGTGAAAAAGCAACAAACGCACACATATCCTCACAAACTTTCGAATTTATAATATTAGTAAAAATGATTAGTAGGATGTAGTGAAGTGATGGCGGTTGCCAGTTCTCCTATTATTGGGTTAAAAAACTCCTATATAACTACAAATTGATAAGTGCTACGTAGTATTGTTATGGTAGCCCCATACAATAAGGATCAAGAACAAAACCTCAATAGATAGAAGAAGATAAATGCTTCGAGTGGCCAATAAGGCCATGTTATCACTAAATTCTTTGATAACTCAACCGTGGAAGCGTGAAGCACCAAAACAATAACCCTGATTAATGGTTACAGGCGGAAATAATCTGTGAGCTATGCGTGTAACGTGCATTTTTAAAGTCGCATTCTTCGTCTGTGATTTATAATGTTGTTTTCAACTACATATCTATATCCTGAAATCAGCTTCCAACGCCTCATAGCGGGGTAAATATAGTAGGCTAACCTACACTCATTTCTGTTTCTATGCCATATTTTATAAAGACAGAATTTACTGCTTTTGCGTAGAATCTTTCATCCACCCATACATCACAAACTTTTACTTTTACAAAATTAGGGTAGGAAATAATTATAAAAGAACTATAGAAATCCCCCCCCCCCAAATTTCACCTTACCCACACCTTTTTTAAAATCTTAAGCTTGTGTTCGTGAAAAAATTAGTTCTCTCAATGGTGACCAATTTGTAAAGATGTGTTGATAATATTGGCTGTGTGCATGCACTACATATTAAAAGAGTTCTAACTGGGCTTTATCAGTAATATGTCTAAAATATGTGATAGCAAAGTCTCTGGTCTATGATATTGGCTTTTTCACGGGTCGATTTAACAAATATTAAACAGATATGAACCGATGTATCACCTGAGCCTTTTCGTCCTAAGTCCTCATCGTTTCCAGACTTAAATGTTTGGATCAAACATCATTTTCTTACGTGTTAGCGGATTTGAATATTATTAAAAAATATATTTTTAACACATGTGGGAACTTTTCTTTACCCATTAAAGATTAACGAAGATAATCATATAGGTATACAAGATAACATAAAAACCGACATTTGACCCCTTTTGAAACTAAATTGCGCATTTGTTTTTTTCAATTACTTTGGAGAATTTACCAGTCGAATTGTTCAGTTTAACCACAGATAACATAATACAATGCTAGTATTAAATATTTTATCAGAATATCTGTTGTTTCATTTTCATCATACTAATAGAATATCATAATATTATCAAGGACATTTATTTATCAGGTATTATAGATTATTATTAATTTTTGCATTATATTCAATTACCATAGGTCAGTTTACATAATTTATTGGCTAATTAGAATATAATAATTAATTATAATTTTCAATTGATATTAAAAGGAATTTAATGTGGTAATTAGGGATTCGCACGCGATTCGTTATCTCAAACTAGTTCAATTTTGGTTTCGATCATTGACCCTTTAATGAACTTTTCTGGGATGCAATTTCATTGTCACGTGCTAGATTTCAGATGTGATATAAAAGATTGCTTTTAATACTTTGTTTATTTTTAATATTATCTGACATTCCATTACGGATGTAATACAACTGTCATTTTTGCTTCATTCATGAAGCCAAGGAGTATTTATATATTATTATTAGTTTTGTTTTGTTGTTTTCAGTATGCCCGTACGATCCGCACTGGGCGGCGAGCTGATAAGCGAATGGCTTATATACCCTCGCCTGGGTTACATTAGATAAGCCGACATTTGCACTCTTTTGTTCCTGTAAACCGATATGACGGAATTGTAATATAAATATGGCTTCTAGCGTGATTTTAAACATGTGAACTCTGCGGAGCGTGATTGGGTTAAGTGCGGAAGGGCGTGGGCTTTGATATTGTGCTTCTGGGTTAAATTATACAAACAATTTGTGCACGTTTAGTTTGCGATGTATATTTTTTGTCTTCTTTTCCTTTCAATTTATATCTTTATAAACTATACTTCTACTCAATAGCTATCTACAGATTTTTATTTCTTAACTAACATTCGTTCGTTCGTACAGTATTCTGAACTTATATTTCGTGTATTTTGATACTCCGATTAAATAAATTAAAATGAAAAAATCAGATGCATGTATGTTTTTTTCTTGTCGTTTTAAATGTTTCTGCTAACATTTTTCATTGTCATTCTGATGTGTTCTATTGACTCTATTTATGAGGCAATTGTATGTCCATTTTCAATAATTCGTTATAATAAAGCAATCATGTGCTTAAATTCTAATAAAGTGCAGGTGATAAACTGTGTTAAATTAAAAATAAATAACGAAAATACAATCCGTCCATAATATCTTATTAAAAGTGTTCTTTATAAATTTAGTTAATTAAACGCCGGGGTATGCTATATTTAATGAATTGATATAACATGCCTATGCGACATACTTAAATGACTGGGCATTTTCATCAGCCGAAGCAAACTCACAAAATGCAGCAAATGGAAAATTACGAATTGCACAAGTATTGGTATCGCGCGGATGTGTGGGTGACGCGTATATGACGTCACACACACGCGACCGCGGCGTGATTCGTTGACGTGGAGCTGTTTATAGTGCTTATAGATTAGTACTAACTTTACTATGTAATTCTGAGCTAATTTTGATAACGCGTGACCTGTGTAAAGGTGAAAGTGTTCGCGTTCAATATTTTTGAATGAATCGCGTTTAAAATCTATTAAAAATTCTTTAATTTCTAAATGTAGAATGCTCGCGTAACATCAATCACAAGAGAATTGTATGTTTTTGAACAATTTGCAATTTGGGGCTTGTACCGTATAAGTTCATTAATCACCTCTTAGTGCGAATGCTTGCTTACAATTTCTTTTCTGAGTTCAGAAGGAAAGTAACAATCTAATAAATGAAAGCTTAAAGTCAACTTGTACTTTTATTCATATTTACAACTTTTAAAATATGTACAAGTTATACTGTTAGTTTTTGCATGCCGGACAAATTTTAGTGGTTTTTGGTATGCGTTATTTAATGTATATTATTTATCATCTTTTAAAATAAATATAAATAAAAAAAAGTTACTGAGTTGAAAATCAACATTTCATCATTTTTAACAAGAAAACACATTACTCGCCTTCTGTCAGCCGGGTAAAACGGCAGCATGATGGGTAATCTGATTCGGCAAAAGGAAAATGAAGTTTACAATCGCTTAAGGTTTATTAATTGTGAGTATTAATAAGTAAGGAAAATACTTGTCATGCTGGCATGACGCCAAATGTATGGACTTTGAACCAAGCCCGCTTCCTACTTCTAACCTGAAATTAATTCAATAAATGCGTAAACATTATCTAAACAATCTTACGGTACTACTTATCCGTAATTCTGTTTTATTCTTATAATATTTATTCTATAATTGTTATTTGTAATATATCTACATCGGAGTATAGGTATTCCGTTTTTTTTTCACCAAGTCCAAATTTGTAATTACAAGAACAAATTCAAACGTAAGGAAATGCAACAAATCGGTTTAAATATAGTATTTTCTTGTGTTTGATTTTAAGCGTATATAGTTATACATTTAAGAAATTAGAAAAAGACTTTTTAAGTGCTCGAAACTTCGGGTTAAATAATATAATGAATAAATCGGGTTTAAAATCCGTTAAAACGTCTTTAATTTATAAAGTTCTAAACATAATTTCTCGTGACAACTTTTTCTACGGTATAACTGATAACAAAATTTTAAATTCCAATACAAAATGTCAGTTATCTATTAGTCATTTATCAAATTCAACAAACTTGACTGTGAACCAGCTCCCGTGTGCAAGTTAAATTTAACTGATGATTCAACAAGCCAACCCTTTGTTTGGTTTATATACATATACTGAAGGTACTGGTGCATTTATAAAACTAAAACTAACATATTGTGCAATTATTAATTATATTTATGAACGATTCTCTTTTATAACTGCAAAATTGTAAATATCAATATGGTAATACTTTAAACAATACATTCTTTATTGTAGAAATAACGACGTAAATAATCGCTGGCTTTCAAAAAGTCTGTATATAAAATATTATTACCTTTACATAATCAAACATCATTTTTGTTATTATTCATACAAATAGATGACAAACTTTGACGCATTCTTAAACAATTATAGAGATGCGGTTACTATAAATAAAGGGATAGAAAAAGTTCACCGACTTCTAGGGCGTGACGTTGTGGCGAAGTGTTAAGAAACTTTCCCAATGTAATGTGGAACGGACAAACTAATGTCGCTGTATTATATTTCAAACGCAGTTGCTTCAATGATACACAAAGCAACGCAATAATGTGCCAATAAAATAATAATGGAGTCATCGACTTATTTTCTTTCGACGAAAACTTTCTAGTACAACTGTTTATCCCGTGCCAAATGTCAAAAACCTGGCACATCTTATAAACAACATGGATTAAAAAATTTGGCCTACACATTGCCAACAAATTTAAATGTGGAACGCCAGATACATTGAAAACATCAGGGCGTGGTCCTTCGTGCGGAGGTGAGGCGCTTCAAGAAGTTGAACCGGCCAGAAACTCTTGACCTCCGCTGTGTTTAATTTCCTCGCCGCTGTCGTCGTGAATTCTATAAAGGGCGAAGGGCGGGGTGGGCGCTTGTAAAATGGTCGTTGTTTTTAGCGCGTTGCGTTCTATTTTTAAAAGTCGCAAGGCAACCACGCGCGGCCCGCGTGGCTTTGTTTTGCTCAGATACGCGCCATGTTGAATAACAAGCACTCACAAGCGACGTGAAATTTTTTTATTGTACTGTCATGTTATCTCTGTAACTAAGCGTGTTGCGCTGATGAGCACAATATTTATATAAAATTGTAAATACTCACAGTTAATGAGAGTAAATCCGATATGCTAACTAGCTGTGCCGGAGATAAAACTATAATTAAAAACAAACAATAAATCGGTTATCGTTTTAATTGTGAAATTATTATTTATTACGCAGGTACACTGAACAACTAGTCATGTTTTTATTTGAATCTTTGTTTTGATAAATGTTTTATTTATACTATATATAAAATACTATATATTGTATTCATTTGAAAATCATTTCTTATATAAATATCATATAAAATTCAGAACAACAAAATATTTAAATTTATGACATTGTTTGCTTAGAAACATTTAAGTGTATAAATAATAGACAGACAAACCATTTAATTAAACATGTAACGATTGTCTTAATTAATCGAACAATCTAATATTACTATATTTGTAATTTAATTATTCATTGATTACGAACATGAAGTACAATAACCTCATTCGCATAGTAATTGCTATTTAATAATTTTGCATGCGAATTAATCAACGTCCCCCTGAGAGGTGTTTAGTCGACGACGATCCGCCGCCGACTGATGTGTGGTTTAGCGTCGAGCCCCCACTATGACTATCACATTGATAACGTAGACCAATCACAATTGACCTTTCCTGTCCCCCGCCTGCCGTACAAATATATATGACCGCGACGCTTGGGTAACGCTTCTGCGGGCTCGAATTAAATTGGTTCTAGATTACAAATGCGCTTACGCAAATGACTGTATGTATAAAAAGATTGGCGAATGTCAACACGAGATAAGGTGTCTGCGACGGCAGTAGGGTCATGGATCCGTTTGTTTGGCTCACTTGTTTTGAATATCTTTTGTTTTATTTAGGTGAATTGGTACCGGTGGTAATTTGACCTTATTAATTTGTAATCACTCACCTACCTTTTATGTAGGTGAGCAGAAGTATGTATAATATATACGTTTAGTAGTTTTATAATTTTTTTTATTACATTTTACGTAATTAGATAAGCAAATTTAAATATCTTCTAATTGTAGCCACTTACTTATTTTAAACTTAATTAATTATTTATTTATTATCTGTTGTAGTACACATTGTTCAGAAATCATGTTAGGCTATCTATTATAACCTGAATTTAATTGACGTCACATCGTTTAATCTCGATGAAAACATACCTACTAGTTTTTGCACATGTGATAAAAGTCCAAATTCATACGAACATATGTACTTACATAAAATATCAACTTACTACAAAAGTAAACATTGTTTAATATTTAGTAAGCACATGATGTAATTAAATATTCATAGAAACTATGGAAATAACATGGTTGACTTTATTACAATTCTATTTATATGTTTGAAAATTCATGAGATAAAAATTATTTATGTCAAACAAACATGTAATTAGATCATAAAATGGAAACATTACTTATTTAACAAAATAAGTATTTAAACAAAAAGGAAAATATTTAAGACACCTAACCACAGAATAGTACGTACAAACCTAATACAACTAATGAGATAATAAAATAAACAAACACAAGTATGAAATAAATGGTTATAAATACATTTTAATTTCATCATTTTCATATCCCTAAACAACTTTTAAAGAAACACAAAACCGTTTGGATATAAAATATATTATCCTTATTTTCATAGACAACACCAACGGCCCATTAGCTCAGTTGGTTAGAGCGTCGTGCTAATAACGCGAAGGTCGCGGGTTCGATCCCCTCATGGGCCATCATCTTTTTTAATTTTGTAACTTATGTATTTTTGAAATAATATCACTTATTATTAACATTTGAGTTGTATAAGGACACTTAAGTTTCCTTATATCAAACTTTTTTCAGCGTTAGCTCATCTTGTGGCACATTATAGCATGATTATTTCTAATATTAGCAATCGGTACGCTATCTGGTGGTAACCGGTTGCGCTATCTGGGGTGTAGTTCGGAGGTCATACCCCCAACCCCCCTGCTTACAGATAAGTTATATAAACTAACAGTTGTACTCTTACAATGCAAAAATTGCGACGAAGTTTTTTTTTTGTTTAGGTATTGCGTGTGCTTAAAAAGAAATGACGAATATTTTTTTATTATTAAATTCCAAAGTCAATTCACACGAAATTTTTGGACAAATTATTAAGTATTTTAAATGCTTTTAAGGATTTTGAGGTTTATATCATATAGATTATTATTTTTATTAATTAAGCTTTTGTATATAACAAAGTTTTATGTATCTTGTATACAAACATTCTGAAACAGTACCTTAATACAAAAAGAAAATTAGCAATATATCATAATCATGGCATTTTGGAGTCTTCATATATTAACGTAAGTATGCCTTAAGATTACATTCATTTATTAATGATCATGTTTTATACCTAATTAATATACAATGATAACCATATCACCAGAAGTGAGATAAAGAATATCGTATAAAAACAAAAATATATAAAAAAATTGTTTGTAACCTCACGTAAAGTAATGGTATTAAATCACATAATGTAAATGTTGATATAAAATGGAAATGCTTCAAATTGTCCATTACATTAAAATAATTAAGTAAAGTATTATTTAAATAAATAATTGAATCAGTTTTTCCTGACCGTACAGTATTATTATTCATTTTGTTTTTTTTTTACATTAATCATCTACTATATATTCATAGTCTATTTTTCATATTTTCATAGTATTTTATCGTATGGTGTATTGTTTTGAGGAACAGCTGCCGATATTGAATCTGTCTTTGTGCTCCAGAAGAGAGCTATACGTTTCATTTATAATATGAAATCACGA
>NC_052102.1:9933835-9960108 GCF_012273895.1 Zerene cesonia | reverse complement strand
AAGTAATAAATGTTATTTGCAGTTAACAATTTTCTTTTTTCTTTATTACAATATTTATGGCAAGACTAGGTAATATGCAAAAATGTTATATCAATATTCCACACATCCTATGTATTTTAACAGATGATAGTAAATTATTTAATGTAACATTTTTTTATAGATGTATCCTACTAATATTATAAATGCGAAAGTTTGTAAGGATGTGTGTGTGTTTGTTGCTCTTTCACGCAAAAACTACCGAATCGATTGCAATGAAACTTGGTACGTAGACAGCTGGAAAACTGGAATAACATATAGGCAACTTTTTATCCCGATATTCCTACGGGATACGGACTTACTAACCTTCCCCTTCAATCACTATCTATTAAAAAAAAACCATCAAAATCCATTCCGAAGTTTTAAAGATTTAAGAATACAAAGAGACAAAGGGCAGATAATGCATCTTTGTTTTATACTATGTAGTGATTATTATATAAATATCATACAAAATTTATTTTTATTTTATAGTTCAGAACCATATACAACAAAACTTGTTTAAAGAAGCGCGCCCATAGCTTTTTACTTGACACATCTTTTGCTAAGAAGAAAAAAAAAATCATCTGACACAATGACATAACACGGTCACAGATAATAAAATATTTATTATTAACACGGCCGCGCCTTTTTTATATCCCTCTAATTCCATACTAAAACGTAGACAGATAATAAAAATATTAGGAATGTCAGAAATGGATGTTTAAATCTTGATTAATTAATGTTAAAATTGATCAGTGATAGTGAAACAAATAGTTTTAACGAAAACTAAACACCCTTCAACCAGACCATTTTAATGGGACCACACGGCAAGCATCAGCTTACAAATTAAAAAAGGTTCACCAAAAGTACTATAATGAAATAAAATACAGTCGAATTAAGAACCATCTTTTTTGAAGTCGGTTGGAAAGATAATAATTTCCATTTTACTTCTTCAAAAATGTGTACATCCTCTCTATCACTACAAAGTAAAAAACATTGTCGCTTACCGCCGTCTGTTGTATACTAAGATCTTTAAAATTACGCAACATATTTTGATAGGGTTTTTTTTTTCAATAGATAGAGCGATTCAAGAGGAATTTATGTGTGTATAAAATGGATGTTCCATTAAACTCTGAATTTAACGCGCGCGAAGCCGCGGACAACAGCTAGTTTACAATAGATCAGTAGACATAAAAAGTACAAGTTCCGATAATATCATAACTACATTGCTAACAACTGACAAAGCAAAAGATATTTGACGCAAAATATAAGATTCGTCAATATTTTTTTGACATGTCGACAATCGAAAATTATCGAGTAGATATTAAGTATTGAGGTGGAATTCGCCTTATCACGCAATCCAGTTCCGTCGAGCAGATGCGGTGGTTATCACAGTCATATCAAATAATCAATAATAATAAACAGAGATAATGATATGCTATCATGTAATACAAAGTTGACAAACATTTACACGCATGTATCACGTTCGCGATATTATCTTGAATACTGGCTGATTTATAATCGCGATTGTCTTTAACAAAACTGGGAAAAATAATGAGTTTGCAATTAGGAAGACGCGATTAATGAAGTGACTTTTTAAAACGGCTTGTAATTTATTGTAATCGTTCAAAACAATTGTTTTATCACGCTTTTATTAGCTTCAGTTGTATGATTGTAGGAAATCCTGTAGACTCGATTCGAACACATCAAATGGACAGATTTAGTTCAAACTTAGAACACTTATGTTGAGAATACAATAATTCCATGAGTTTATCTTATTATTCTGATTTGAATTGGGATAAAATATATGTAGTACGTATACTCTGAAGTGCAAGTGAGACAATTTAGTTGACGGGTGCTTATAAGTTTGTTTTCAATCGACTTTCAAGTAAACGGAGGGAATCGACTGTAGTTTTTTTGTGTTTATTACCTCAGAATCTTTTCGACTCGTTGAACTGATTTAATGATTCTTTTTTTATTGTAAGTTGGTGGTCTCCGAGTCATCTCATTCAATTAGGTGACAATTTGAAGGTTTAGTTTTTTTGTGAAAATTTGTTATTTAGATGTACATACCATATGAAGATATTTAAAATTAAAAAATTGAATAGGTTGTCGCAGTAACCATTTAGTAATACAGTACGGAGTAATAATTGATTTTATTAATACTATATAGCGTAATACCGTAATTGAAGAAGTATCCTATATCGTAGCACTAGGGAATGATGTAGGTTTCTTTGGTGAGAGAAATTTTAAAATCGAACCAGTACTTTCGGAGCCTTTAAGGTACAAACCAAACAAAAAAAAACTTCTCCTCTTTATTAAATTAGCATAGATTTTTCTCGAAATTTCTATATCGGCACCAATAAATTTAATCTCCAATATATTATGGCTAAAATACAACTTGTTTACCAGACATATTTTAATCTTATTGTAGATATATGAAGCACATACTTACGTCATTTATTATATAATCGTAGGAGCGGCCCTCCCGTGAGTGATAACGCCTCTGCTCCTTCGATAAGACAACCTCTCAACCGAATTCAAAAAAATGAGGAAGTACTGATTTCAACTGTTTTTTTTTTTGGATTTGTTACCTCAGAAGTTTGATCTGGGCGTACCGTTTTTGATTATTCTAGTTTTAATTGAAAGCTGGTACTCCCCGTGTTGTGCCATAGGAATTACGACAAGTTATGAAGATTTGACAGTGGACAGGAAATAAAGCTATATATAACATAAAAGAGTTGTTTATGCATATTATTAGGTACATCTGTATAAATAATATGAATCGTTAAATTTATTGCTAAGCGTAAAACTCGAGAACGGCTCGACCAATGCAGCAAATATTTATTTTAAAGTTTTTGTTGACGCACAATGAAGGTTCTTATGGAGAGAAAACCATACCACGTGTGAAAATGGGACGAACCACTAGTAATAAATAAAATAATATAATAAGAAAATAAGATAATTAGTTCAGTATTAGAAAATTAGTCTGTCTGTGAAGCGAAGATTGCTCTTTCATTGAAAGACCATAAGGAAGTTTCAGAGCCGAGTTCCTTAAACGAAAAGGACAAATTAAAAAAATGGAAAAAATGCGTAGCTACATAATTGTAAAAAGGTAATATTTATATGTAATTATTAATCGGGATAAACAGTATCCTATCACCCAAGTCATCTCATACCCTGTCTGCATACCAAGTTTCATCAAAATCCGTTCAATAATTTCAGTGTGATTAACGAACAAACATCCAAACAAACTTTCACATTTATAATATTAGTGTGATATTATGTTACATTTAATTGCATTCAAGTATTTATATCCATAATCATAATTGCATTCACGTAAACCTGCATTTCGGATCGTGTACTTATCTTCACAACAGATTGATAAAAAATAATTATAACCTCCAAATGGAAATTTTTTCGAGAACATTATCGTCAATTAATCGAATAAAATCACAATTAACTATTTAAATTAATTAGCTATGGTTGGTGAGTAATATAACTACTGATGTTTATGATTTTTTATCGTGTGTTGGCGGGAAAAATGACAGATAATAACAAACTATGTGTCACGTCTCACGTACGCTATAAATGTCAGTTTTATTACAACATACTTATGGTATTCATTTTTGTTAAATAACATATTTAACATTATTAAATTTGAATAAATGAGATGATGAAATTTGAATAATAAAGACGATAGATGAATATCAATGATATTTATTTAAAATACCTTATTTGTATTTGGTTTAGTTCCTTATTAAGTTGGCGCGTCCCACGCACACGAATACGCTCGGGGAAATATTTCCTTAAATAGGAAAATGCAACCTACGCAACTGAATAAAGGTTGAGGGTCTCATATATAAGACAGTATACTGCGTTGCGTTATTCAAAATTAATAATGTATTTAAAACTAGAACAATTTTTATTGCAAATAGAACTCAAATATATTAATGAATACATCCATTTTCTTCTTATTTAATAACGAAATATCATTAAAATGTATTTAACCATGTACAACGCAAGTCTGTACGACCATAGCGGTTGCATTAAAAAAAAATATCATTAGAGAATCATCAAAACTTCTGAAACGTCGCATATAATGTCGCCGGTCTATATTCGCAACATTTCACTTATAGAACACTATAAATAGTAGTAAGCTAGGGTCCAATGGCAACTTCGCGATCAATGCAAGTTCACGGCCAGGTGCGCGCGCAGCCCGTGACGTCATCGCCATTCATACCCACCCCCCTCCCCATACCGCCCTGCTCCCCCGGCCGCGCCCTTCAACTAATGTCAAGTGCGGACGGTACAGGGTCAAAGAAGGATACCTTGTGAAGGTTCAATTAATCAAAACAATCACAAGCGGTTTGATATAAATGTTTATAAATTCAAGACTTTTTAACGGATTTTATATGATTGGCATAACTCACATATTTTTCCCTTTCTCAGTCTAGACTCTAGAGGCAGGAACATCGCATTCGTTTTTTATTGTTATCCTATGCTATAACGTTTTCGGTATAATGTACATGATACATTTTAAGTTTTATAAAAAAAATATAAATGATAACAAATTATTTAAAATTTGTTTGCTTTTACAGAATAATTTAAAAAATGTACTCTACTTAATATATTATGTGTTCTAACAGTAAAAGCGTAATAAGAAAAGCTTGAACCGAACCTGCATTATTTTATGAGAATCTTTATTCACAATATCATATTACCACGGGCCAAGTGTGGAAAACCACTAGTTATATACAGTACATTCTATTATAGCGCTTATATATTGGAAATAAGGTGTATTATTTAATATCGTATATAACCGTAGCAGCGCTACTACTGTAGCAAGGCGCTACGCGTAGCGTCCAATTTCTGATTGTTTTTATTTCTGTAATATTCACTATTTAGCCGACTGTGACAGAAGTAGGATAGTTATCTCAATAGTCAAATTAAATTTTAATCCTACTAATATCATAAATGCGAAATTTTGTTGAAATGGATGGATGGTTGTCCATACAACATCCATATGTTTACATAGGCTGCTTTTACCCGGGGTACCACGCGAGTGACGCCGCGAGTTACAGTCAGTAGCAAATAATTATTTTAATAATAAGTAGTATAATACTGTTTTAATAACTCGTTAGTTATAAATATTTGTTATTACTTCCTTTCTTTAATATTTAGCAAATTTACATAACGCTACTTCCAAATTACATTTGAGTAATTTGTCATGAAAATATAATAAATATGTTTTACGGTATATTTTATGTCTGTATGTGGGAGTCGAGCACGCTTCGGTACGAATTGGGCCAGATCGCACCGGGGAAGCACCACACACCCACAGAAAACCGGCGTAAAATAGTGGCATGCCACTGTGTTTCGTACGGTGAGAGGGGGAGCCGGTGGTCTGTTTCCTCTTCCTCACCCCTCCTTGTCCATTTCTTCTTACCAGGCGTCAATCCTTACCTTTTCCCTTCCCTTTAAAAGCGGGTAAGGTAGCGCATCCACAGAGGCTACCTCTGCGAATGTTCAAGGACGGTGGTGATCGCTTACCATCAGGCGAACCACTAGATCAGTTGCCCGCTATGACATAAAAAATGTGCTTCATAAATGACAAAATGATTTACAAGACAGTCAGTATTGATCAAAGATCACAGCAGTATTATTCACGTGGATGTTTGAGCCCAGATAAAAGGCTTTCAGCCTATATATAATTCCATATCAATTTCAGTTCATTTAATGACGCAGATTTTGCTTGATTATCGTAATATGTACTTTAAAGAAAGATTCAAACAAAAAAAAAAGTGTAACATTAGGATATATATCAAATCATAGGAATTTTCGAGTTATTTAGAAATCTGATTGATTAAAAAACAATTTACATGATTTTATTTTCTGTCCTTACTTAAATTATGTACAAAAGTCTGTCTTTCTTTCACTTTAAGATACGAAGATATTACGATTCATCTTAAAGCTTAGAGTGTGATATAGGTTACTTATAGCCGCGGCAAAACATCTCATTCCATTGGGAATTTCCTTTGACTGCGCAGGCGAAGCCGTGTGCGAAAAGTTTGCCACCATACACCTCAACTTACGAAACAATCCTCCCCGCTTGGGGGTGGGCGTGGGGTGCGTTGACGTCAATCCACCCTTGACATTGCTGGATCGATCTCAGCGTCGCAATATCGAGGCCAAGTTTACAACGGGGGTTGAGTGAATGAATTCAGGTATGGTAATGAACGATTTGCTAAACTCTGGACTATCTGAAACTAGCCTAGCTTAACATATACTTTTATGAAGCTCACACACGCTTTTAGCAGCTATTACAGAAAGCTTATTGTTAGCGTTTTATACAATCGGTTTATTTTGATATTGATCGATTACATTTGCGATTTTTGTTTATTTTAGTTTTACAATTTCATTAATTACCAACTTAGCAAGATAAGTTGACTGTTTACTACATATTAATAAATTGTTGTTGTAATATAAAAGTCACCGATATAATAAAAAAATGAATTTTAAATTTGGCTTTTGTAATTTTTCTTTTAATCTGCCACCCTCACAAATATTTAATTCGTTAATCGATCTTTCTATAAATAATATCATCTTTCCCCTCCTTATCAATCACAATGACTTCTATAAAATATACCTCTATCTCAGCATTCCAACAAAGCAGCTTAGCAGTTCTGCGCCCTTTCTAGTGACCCTAACGACCTTGACCCCTGCCGCAGCGCGTCTGACGTCATAGCTTGCTCGAACTATATATAATTAGTATTGGCTTTCAAACATGGGTATTCTATGAATAAAGGAATGCTTTTAATTGACCGATACCGGGATGTAATGTTTGTGTTTTACTAAAAATGAAATCACAAAGGTGGAGATTTTACTTACTTTATATTTTCCATTTTCATATAAATTATTAATAGGATCTTTACGGCACAGCTTCAGTATTTTGTTTGCAACTGTTTTTATTTTTACACAAAAGTGTATTTACCACCTGTCTCTATGATTCAGCGAAGTGACTTGTCTTGTTTTTCGTGGTACGAGATTTGCACTGTGGATATTCCCATTTAGTCTGTGCCTGTTTTAAGCAGGACATATTAATATATACTAATATCCACACGCTTAAAACTCAGTTTATATATTATAGGATTTAAAAATGGGAAATATCTGTACTGTATAATAGAGCGATTTTTTTTTAATGTGTTTAACACATAAATTTAAATACGGGACAGATTACAAAAAAAAATGGCATTTTTTTTAGATAGATTTCGATTATTTTTATTTATACAAAATAAATTCTTAACAGAAAGCTAAGAAGCTCCTTCGTGTCTTATAATTTATCTAACAATTTAAATGTAACTTACTTTTGTGTAAATGCAATTATTGTCTTAGAAAACTGCTTCCTTAAAAACTATTCATTGGTGAATCACACCACAATGTGGCACGGCATGACCATTTTAGGATTCAAAGATGACAGACAATTGATTAAATTATGAGTAATGGCAAAGAATATTATTCCGCACCTGGATATAATACTCGTAAGAATAAAATAAGAAACCTTTTAAAAGATGCGATCACTAAAAATATATGAAAGAGAGAATAACTTTAGCATTTTTTTTGTCGAGAAAGTCTATTTAAAATCTCGATACGACCAAAAGGCAGCATAAAATGAAAAATATCGCATATTACGCTTCTTATCAACTCATACGTCAACAAAGTCACAAATTATCCTAATCTTCCATACTAATATATATATATGTAACAAAGTTTCTTAGTTTTTCTATAGAGGGTACTTCCAAATTCAGTAGTACTGATCAGATCCTGAAAGTACTTTCACTAGCAGAAAGCTACACTCTTCAGGAGTACCTATTTATATATCCGGGGCATAAATCTAGAGTGCTACGGTGGTTGCAAAATTTTATTTCCATATTATTATGTTTATCCTATAAAGCTGTAGAGTTTGTTTGTATGAACGCGCTAAAGTCAGGAACTACTGGACCGATTTGAAAATTTTTTTCAGTATAAGTTAGCCCATTTATTGAGTTAGGCTATATATCATCACGCAAGACCAATAGGAGCGGAGCACCAGTGAAGAATGTTTCAAAATCGGGGCACATTTTTTCTTATTGAGAGCTTCCGCTGCGTGCGGAGTTAGCGTTCTGCTGCGATAAGTCGCAGCAGAACGCTAACTCCTAACTCCTAAGTTAAGCTAAGGCTTAAGCCCAAAGTAACTGTTCCACGCGGCCGAAGTCGCGGGCGGAAATTAGTGTTTCAAATGGGAAAGCCCTTAAATATTCTGGCACTCCGCAAACACACCGGGCCGAGCGCCAAGCGAACCGGTTCGGAGCGGGTGTGCCAGCGCCAAGTGCTTTAACCTGTATCATTGTATCACATTCTTAGATAACGACGCAGTTTCAGATTTATGATACAACAACACTTCATTTAGCTGAAACGTGTCTTTGAAATGTATTACGATTGAAAATTACTCTGGGGCTGTTGACATTTTTATAACTCAGCATGTATTTGAATGTGTTGTTATGTGTTTTACTTACTGTGAATTTTAATAAAAAATAAACAAATATTTTTCAATCCCTGTAAATTTAAACACAAGACTTCGTTGACGTGGGTGTATCATACTGTTATACATAATTAGTGTATAAAAATATGAGCTTTAATTTCGAACGTGGTTTCAACCGGCCCATTAGCTCAGTTGGTTAGAGCGTCGTGCTAATAACGCGAAGGTCGCGGGTTCGATCCCCTCATGGGCCAGAACGTTTTTTGGATGTTATCTTATTTTGGACTACGTATTAATAATTAGATAGAAATAAAGATTTATTAGACTTTAATATTAATATAAATTATTTGTTTCCTTTTTTTCTTTTAATTTTCTTTACAAATAGGTAAAATTCATAAAAGCTTCGTGACATTTATCAAGAAAGTATATTATTTTATGTATAGTTCTATAAGGGAAGAAGAGGGTGGGGTGAATACCTCCCACTGCCTGCGTCAATAACCACCTGGTGCTAATTTATTTGTAGACCGTACCTTTACATTGTTAAAAATTGTGTCTTTATTCTTAGCTAAAGAAAGAAAAACAAAAGGTATAGGGAATAATTTATTGTAATTTCGAGTTTTCTAGTTCATATAATTATAATCGATTTTTATCGAGTATTTACTCTTTTCTTTATTTTTTAGAACTGAAAGATATTAAAATTATCACAATTTTATTTCCATAAGCACCTTCTTTCACAAACCCAAAATCCATTCATATCCAATTCATTCATAAATCTGTATTATTCATAATTTTCATACATCCTAACGCCATCTATCGAAAATATTAGTAAACTTTAAACTAAAAGAGCTAGTAACTTCTAATTCGAATTTCAGAATGTCCCTGGCCGATTCGTTCCAAATTAAAAAAAAAGTTACAAACAGTACAACATAACGATTTCATTTTTTTGTATTAATGGTGGCTTATGTGCGTCTGTTTGTGAACATTGTAGATGAAAATCGGTTGAGCCTTTATAATATCATCAGCTATTCTCTAGTTGTAAGGGCATCAGGCTAATTTTCTTATTTCACAACTCTCAATATAGATAACAAATAAAAGACAATTAAACACACACAAGTAATACGTAATTACGAGTAATAAACACTATATCTAATTTAAAAATTAATGATGGCCGTCAAACGCAATAGAGTCTGATGTATTGCTTTTTATCTCAAATGTTTTAACAAACAATGACATACATTTATTAAAACCTAGGAACAAAAAATACAAACGTAAGCATACAATTGTCTTTATTCATTAATTATTCAATATCTACAATAATTACAATACAGTAACAAAAATATATAATCAGTAATTACATTAACAACAATTATGGTTTTTGGACATTTTCATCTCACATACAATATATTACATATACTAAATGTCTTTTAAGTCTCAAATAAACACTTATTTTACTGTATCCTTTCCATTTCCTTTTGAAGTGAAACTTCTTTAGAATCGTTGTGATTTCAAACCTGATGCAACGGAAAAAACGACAGGTAAGAGACCCGAATACAAAAATGTGTAGAATGAAGCCGGCAAAGAACGAGACAGAAATATATATTTTATATAATGTATTCATCTCATATTTTTGTCGATTTACTGAAGTTTCACTTCTATCGTGTGTGAATCGCACACACACCTTTTTTTGTTTCCAGAACAAATAATATACGACTTTTATCTTAGATATCTGTTTCCGTTCCTTAAAATGAAGTCAACACCGCGTACAATAGCTAGCGAGTTCTGTTTTAACTTTTCGTTTAATTAATGTTTATTTGAGAATTAACTATCTCACAGATCTTAAGCTGCATGAATGCATATAGCAATAACTACATTAAATTTATTTTGAATAGATAATATAATAAGTTTTCGATGTTTTTTTGTGTATTTTCTACAATTATTAATAACCATTATGAGATATAGCGTGTATTAACAATCACAATGGAGATTTTAACATTTTAAATGTAAAGATACATTATTTGTACGCACGAAATGTTCTAATTTATAAAGCTTAAAATTTTCAAATTGATGAGAAACAGATGTAAACTACTTTTTATTTGGTGCTTTTTTTAAAAAAAATCCGGAAAATAAATTGATTACACGATATTATATATTCACTTTGATTAAATTAAGCGTCGATTGATTAACATCATTTAAATGCAATTCTAAACCAGAAAATCACATACGAAAAAAACTTTTGCCCATTCACTGAAATTTACTCCTCATAATGAGGGTAGTTTGTAAAAATCGCAACTAATTATCGATAACGAGCCAGCGGTGTTTCGTGTGCTCGATCTGCTGCTGCAGCAGCGGCGTGCGCACGCGCAGCCGCACCTCCAGCGAGCCGCCCGCCGGCCGCCGCCCGTCCATTAGCTGCGAACGGAATACCCTCGTTTTTAAGAAACAAAAAAAAAACACTCAGGTTGATGGAATAACTATTAAATTATTTGTTTTTTACTATATACAATTCTGATACATGTTTTTTCACTTGCATCAAAAAAATAAAAAATAAAGAACTGGACAAATCTATTAACGCTTTGCGGATGGATGCTTGGTGAAGCATGCATTGAACTACAAGTGATGACTGGACTCCGATTCTCGATACAATTGCAATGACAGTAGTTGTATTGAATTGAATTGACAGTTTTTCATCATCTCTACGTAGTATAAAAAAAATCGCTTTCTCTGTCTATCCGTCCTCATGTATGCTCACATTTTTAAAACTGCGCAACGAATCGAACGTGCAAAATTATTTTTTAAAAGATAGAGTTACTCAAGGAGGAGTAGTTTAATAGAATCATCAATTTAACGCGTGCGACACCGCGGGCAAAAATCTAGTATAATATAACCTCCAAGCATCGCATTCTCTAGTTCGAAGAGTATTCCAGCAGTCACCGCATATAACTCAAACTCAAACATTCATTTATACAATAAGACTTCTTTTATTTATTTATTTTATTGCAGTTTTGAATTGTCATAACACAGCATTAACATTTTACACACCATTTATTTATAAGTCAGTGAACTCACCGGATAAGCCTCATGCAGAGTGACCTGCGTCTCGAGCGGCGCCAACTTGACCGCCACCGCGCCCACCAGCGTGTCGCGGCTGAACCAGCCACTGCAACACAACAGGTTGCTACACCTGCGGGACACGCCACTACACCACACCACACTACACAACACCACACCACACTACACTACACTACACTACACTACACTAGATTATACTAGAGTACACTAGAGGGGACTAGATGAGAGTAGAGTTAAGTAGAAAAACGACATACAAGTACACTAGAGGAGAGTGGAGTGAACTAGAATGCACTAGGGACTATAGTACAAACTACATAAAGTTACACGAGAGTACACTTTATTGAATTAGAAGAGTTAAATAAAATAGAATGTAGTAGCGTCTAGTCAAAGTACATAACTACAAATATACACTAGAGTACACTACACTAGACAGGACTAGACTAGAGTAGATTATACTGGACTGCGCTATGGTATCTAGTATACCTATATATATTTCAGGTACAGAGGTAAACAAGTTTTCAACATTCATCAAGTTTCCAAAAGGGGGGGGGGGGAATATTTGCTATTTTATGATTTATTTTGTTTAGATAAATAGCGTTGTATAAGAAATAAAGGCGATTACACACACACAGAGAATAAAAGGCAATTTTAAGCAATAGTTGCGACACAAACATTATTAACACTTTGCAATGGCAATATTGAGAATGTTTTAATCATGCTAATGCATGTTATATGTCGATAACGAATCTTAAAATTGCCTCATATAAAAAACAAATTAATGTAAAATTTTGTTTGATTTATTTTATTATTATATCGATATTATTAAAGCATAAAAAATATTAGTGTAATATCTTACATGCGCCCACAATTATCCTATAATGAATAATAAATAGGCAAACGATAGCAGTGTATGCCTGCGTAAATTCAGATTCGAATTTAAATCTTCAAACAAGTATTAGTCAATATGTAGCCTAGGTCTAATAGCTATACAATCGGTTCAGCCGTTTCGGATATCGTCTTTAAGTCTAACTCACTACCTACATTTACATTCAATTGCAAAATAATATTGCCATGTACATTTTGTATCTCTACCCAATTTGATATAGAGAACAGCCGACGCGATGACGTCACAACTGCCGAGCTCAGGGATCTATGCAGGGGGTGCCATGGCATATTTTGCGAATCCAATTTGACTCAAAGCGAGATCTACAGGCGATAAAGCCACAAGCAAGATCGATGACGTCACAACTGGCATATTTTGTGAATTCAATTTGGTACAGAGCGAGATCTGGCCACGCGATGACGTCACAACTCACCCCCTGGAGTAGACTTCGAACTTGATGGCGTGCCGCTTGAAGGCGCGCGCGCAGGCCCGCGCCTGCCGCTGGATGGGCAGCGTGTACGTGGCGCCGTACTGCGGGCTGTTCGTGTCCTTCACGAGCGCCGTGCGCTCGCACACCGGCGCGTCCTGGCACAGTGTTCGTTCGTTGATTCGGTGTAAAAGTATCGTGTCAATTGTGAAAGATGTGGAAAAAATTAATTGAAAAAATACTTTCTCTTTATTTATTGTATAATGTATCGTGTGAATTGTGAAAAGGTGATAAAAATCGATAAAATAAATTTTACAAATCTTCTAAGCCGTAAGTACGTAAGGCTGCGGCCATTTTTGTGTTATTGCATTAAACTGATGATAAGTATGGATACTGTAATTTCGCAGAAATGCAATGATTATTTGTAGATATGTTATAAAACTGTTTTAATTCTAATAAAAAAGTCTTATTTTGACATTTATAAAAGCGTTTTCTTATACAAATTTTAAATTCACGATAAAAACATTATCCAACTCGAAGGACCAAAAATTAGAAATCAATTAGAATTCAATATAAAATATGAGCGTCGTTATAATAAATTAAAAAGCAATGGTTTAATGAAAAGAAATAGAGCAAAATTTCAATATTTAATTCAGAAATAAATAAATGTTTTAACAATAACAATAAACAACAATTTATAAAAAAAAATATATTTTGTCACGTAAACATATTCAAAACACTAGGATTCCCCATGTGGGATTTAATTGCCAAAAAAAAAAAGTGAACACTTTAATCCCGAAAACGTACAAACTCACCTGCGGGTAGGGAAATTCGAACTTGACGTACGTGTCCACCTCCCTCGGGTTGGGCACGGTGTACGCGATGCCGCGCACGATTGTCAGCTCTAAGTCGTTCTCGTTAAGGTCGCTGTTGCACTGCACTATCGCGAACTGGCGGCCCTCGTAGTGGAACTTGGGGGGAGGTTGGTTTAGACTGAAAGTGCGTGACATTCTATATGAATTTAACGGTTTCATTTAAAAAAAAAAGTTAATTTTTCTTACTCTTTTCTTTTTGAGCGAGTATACTGTGAACAGTATGTATAAGATGTATTTATTAATTGCACAAAAGCCTATTTTAACTATATTTATGACGGTGATACATTAAATCTTGGGAAAGAGTACTGTTTACATTGTGTCTATGAAGAAAACTTTCAGGATTTAATAATTTCTGGCACAGAAAACTGTTAAAAACTTAAATTTTATGACTAAATAAAAGTTATTTGTATCCACATTATAATAATTCAAAAAAATTAGACAGGATTTATTAAATATTAATGTATTCGTAACATATAACACACAAACCCATCACAGTAGACCATTATATAGAATAAGCAGAAAAAATACTTTTTTTTTCTTAACACGTACCTCTTAGCAGCGACAGCAACATCTAAATCATCACATACTCCGCTAAGTTGCCCATAGCGCACTATTGGTCACGGTAAGTTACACATAGCCTTAATGGATTTTTTCACATTTTTTCCCGTTTTTCCCCGCGTTTTCCCAAACCCACCTCTTAGCAACGGCAACCACATCCAAATCCTGCTTCACGCTGACCGCCATGTGCTCGAAGCGGTTGCTCTCGGCGATGTTGCCCATGGCGCGGTAATGGTCACGGTTGGCGACACACAGTTTCAGTTGGCGGGTGAGCTGCGCGTGTAACCGGGACATGACGTCATCACCGTCGCTGGTGATGAGGGAATCCTCTTGCGGATCGCAGTCCTCCGCCGACACTATGTCGAAACTGGAATTGGTTGGTAGACATTTTACATTATCGCCGACGTCGGCGCGCCCGGGTGGCCTTTTATTTATAATTAGCTTTTGCCCGCGGTTTCGCACGCGTTAAATTCGACGTAGTTTAATAGACGTTATTATACACATAAATCTTCCTCTTGAATCCCTCTATCTATTAAAAGTAACACCATCAAAATCCGTTAATACACAAAATCATATAAGGATCCGTCCAGCCTTTGCGGAGGATTTTAAATATTGTGACAAGTGAATTTGATATATAAGATAAATAGAAATACATACATTTCCTCAGACATTATTAAAGTATCTCTTAGTATCTATCTTACAAATATTAAATTTTTAGGCATTTTTTTTATTAAATATAAATAAAAATACATACGTTTCCTCGATTTGTTTCTTAGCCTTGGGCGGCAGAGGGATGGACTTCAAGTCGACGGGTAGACCACCTTTCGTCGCTTCTATCAAGGAGTCGAACCCTTTCGCAGCGCGAAGGTATTCCTTTGCTTGCTCCATATTACCTGTGCGGTATTTTGATAATTACTTATTCTTTTATAACTCAACTTAAACCTGTGACCTTGTGTTCTAAAACCTAAAACTAGCTTCCGCCCGCGACTTCGTCCGCGTGGAAAAGTTACTTTGGGCAGCGGAAGATCTCAATGGGAAAAAAATTCCCTGAAAAAATTATTGGTCTTAGCGTGATGATATATCATAGCCTTTCTCAATAAATAGGCTATCTAACACTGAAGGAATTTTTCAAATGCTACCAGTAGTTCCTGAGATTAGTGCGGTCAAACAAACAAACAAACAAACTCTTCAGCTTTATAATATATATTTTAAAATGAGGTAGTGACGTCAATTTTGACACCTCCATGTTGACGCGACAGACGGATATATCAACAACAATCAACAACATGGACATTAAAAACCCAAAAAAGATACTATTTGATTATATTAGCATAGGAACAATTAGAAATTAAAAAAAAACACTCTATGATGATTAGATTATAATATGATACTAGCTGACCCGGAAAAGGCTGTTAAAAGGCTGTAAAAAAAAATTTCATCAAAATCGGTCAAGCCGTTTCGGAGGAGTATGGCAACGAAAACTGTGACACGAGAATTTTATATATTAGATGTTAGATGTTTTTCAATATTACCACCACAGATTATACGACTCACCACTCTTCTTAGCATTAATGGCCGCCTCCTTGAACTCCTTCTGTCTGTGCATCAGTAAAAGTAATTGCTTATCGTTGCGGGTCAGTTGTGGGGACGGACGCGGGGACGGCGTGGGGACAGCGGGGCTCGTGGGGCCCGCGGGGCTCCGGGGCCCAGCGGGGCTTGCGGTCGGTTTGGGGCTTTGCTCCTGGAATGGATGAAATAAATTCAAAGTAAATATGAACCTTATGCTTATAAAAATTCACCCCTATTTCCTTTGGTCACGACAACACGCGTGTACGGCTAATCGATTTGCCAATTTTTCTTATTCTTTCTTTTATTGTTTGTTATTGTCGGGTAGAGGATGTTATGAAAAAAATCACTCACTTATTTTCTTAAACTATCTTTACCATACGCTTGTAAAAGTTAATAACAGTAAAAAAAGTGATTCTACATTTATCCCCCCTCCCCCAATCCTTATCTGAAATAATAATCCGGCATCATCCTAACAATTCGAGCTAATTTATCCCTCAACTCACCCCAGGTATAGGGGCAAATCCATTCGGGGTGGGCAACTCATCCAGGGGCAGGGGTTTGCCCGCCGCGTGCAGCCTGATTGCCTCCTGGTACTGCTTCACGATCCGCCCCATGCGACGTGCCTTTGACGCGTTGCCTTGCTCTTTCGCCTTCGCCTCTTGTTCCTGTAAAAAGAAATTGATAAAGACTT
The DNA here is from genome assembly GCF_012273895.1 of Zerene cesonia. Lineage (NCBI taxonomy): Eukaryota > Metazoa > Arthropoda > Insecta > Lepidoptera > Pieridae > Zerene > Zerene cesonia. Next base: position 9,943,503 of record NC_052102.1, on the reverse strand, counting down.
CAAGTTTCTGGTATGTTCTGTTTAGCTTGAGTCTATAACTTAGTCTATGTTCGGAGACATTATCAGAAAGCGATGAGATTTTTAACCCGCCATCCGATCAGTTACATATTTATGAGGTAGGATAAAGCGCGGACGAATTCTAACAAACACGCGTGGCCTACAGTGGAACACAGAGGGGTTTTAGTCGATAGGAATCCGACATAACCCACAACCTCTTCCCCGGGGGCCGTGGAAGAGGTCGTGGGTTATGGTACGTAGGTATGTAAGATTTCCCCACTAAAAAAAAGGGTAATACGCTTCGTTACGTAACGCGTTACAGCCAATATGAAATTCAAATTGTTTGATCTTTAGCTAAAGTTTAGTATACTCATACTTAATCTTCTAATATACGTGACCGTTGCAGCACAAGCTGTGCTATCTCATTTTTGTCCAGGTCTTTGCAACTTCAACCTATATTCACAGCTCTTTATGTTTTTGATTGATTTTATGACTTAAACTCATAACTAGTGCGGGGAAATAACTCGATAAAATTTACGTCACACAAAAAAGTTATCAATATAGCAGCACAATATTAAAAGCAGACACAGTAACTTGGTAAAGGAAAATTTTGGTCATGTTACCTGAAAAGCAGCGAGTCTCTGCTTCAACGCCTCATCAACACTTGAAGCTGTGATCAGTGTCCCTTCAGAAGCCGGAGCTGGGGTTGGTTCTAGAACAATCATTCAAGAAAGTTTATTCTCTAATAGTCCACATTATCCAGACCACAATTAACATCATTACCATCAAAACTCTTCCTTTGGAAATTTTTCAAACAAACTAATCTTTAATCTTTTTGTCATAAAAATTAATAACAAAAATATGTCTCATACAAACAACCGGTCTCGAATTTTCAACTCACCAGCTGAATTCTGCACCTGCTCCTCACTGGTCTGCGACCGTACAGCAGCAGCGATGGCCTCGGGGGTCGGTAGCTCGTTCAGGTCCATGGCTTCACCAGCTTTGTACGCATCCACTACAATATCGAACTGTTTCACCACCTTCAAGTATTCGAGGGCCATTGCTTTGTCACCTGCATGCTTGCTGGATAAAGCCGCGGCTTTGAATTCTTCTTTACGTTCTGAAATTATGTGGCCAATATTGATTTATGGATTCTTTAGCTTCACTGATTCTTTTCTTTTTTGAGTTAGTAGAAGAAACACTTGTTTCAGTAGTCAATGTGTCATTAATTCAAAAGATTATTTTCAAATTGTTAGATCTCATTTTAATTTAAATTAAAACGGTAAAAAGTTAAGACATAAAAACACAAAAGAAAAATATTAAAATTCTCCTCTTTTTTGAAGTTGGCTAAAAATTATATCGCTTTTATTTGCAGAACTTACTTAAAATAAACCTAAGTCCCTCTTCTTTGGCTGGATCCACAGCCGCTTCTGTAGGCAATGGTGGTGGCGGCTCCTTTGGCTCAGGTGGAGTTGCTGGCCTTTCCTCCCTCAAGGATTCCGTACGTGGAGGTGGAGCTGGGGCTCTCCGAGCTGGTGGTTGAGGAACTGGTTCTGGTTGTGGAGCTGAAGGTGTAGTTGGGGCTGCTTCTGATGCAGCTGGTGCTGCTGGCTTGCCAACACTGACTGGAGGAGGTATGTCTTCTTCGTTAATGGGACGACCAGCTTTCGCCTGTTTTAATAAGTCATTGAGGGTTTTGAGGCCACGGCCGAAGCTGAAAGCAAGATAGAAGATTTTTATACTTGAACAAATACAATGAAATATAATTCATTCAATAGGTAAGCCATATATAATAGCAACTATATTTATATTTATAGCCATTTGCCCTGGCTTCACTCGGATCCAAAAGAAAAAGTATAGGTTACTGTTTGAGAACTACTATTATTTAGTTAATTTTCATGATCAGATTAGTACTACTAAAAATGAAGCTCTACAAAAATACCAAAAACTAGCTTTTGCCTGCAGCTTTGCAGGCGTCAAGTTCGGAGTAGCTCAATAGATGTTATTATACATATAAACCTTCTTCTTGAATCACTCTATCTATTTTCAAAAAAACCCCATCAAAATCCATTGTGTAGTTTTAAAGATCTTAAGCACACATACACACATACATACATAGAGGAAGAGGAGGGGAGTGACTTTGCTTTATACCATGTAGTAAAGATAAAACACTTACCGTCTAGCACGACTACCCTCACCACTCTCTTTAGCAGCTTTCTCCGCAATAGTATAATTAGATATTCTCTCTTGTAACAAACTGACAGTACTATTCTCAGCACTGACAGTGCCGGGTGGAGGTGGCGCTGGTCTGCTGAGTCTGGGAGCTTCATCATCAAATGCCAGCTCTTGTAGTTCATTTAATAAGTCTGGGTCATCATCATCACCTGTGAAAGTGACACATAAGTTAAGTCCCGTGTCCCCTACTGGGGTATGGGGCAAATGATATTTATCTGTTTCACTGATCGATTTTCTTTACGGACAAGTAGGTGATCAGCCTTCTGTGTCCTGCCAGACCGAGACATTATTTTTACGCGTCCCCACCGGGAATTGAACCCAGGACCCCTCGGTTCTACGCTCACGCGTTAACCACTGGAAAGTGACACATAATGAGTATTTATTGATTCTTATAGATGATATCATGTAATTCAGGTCAATAATTTTTAGTTTAATCAAGACTAATAAATACAAACTTTATTTTCATCATTAATCATTACTATATTAAGGCTATTGACACATGCCTACACAAATTAACTTTCGATACTACTATATATATATTAATCTTACCTGATCCCTCATCATCAGATGGCACATCCCGCAAGCTAGCAGCTATCATAGCATCTAGATCGGCTGGTGCCACTGTAGCTGGTTTCGTTGGCCTGCTCCTTTTGCCCCCACCCCCAGTTATAGCAGCTAACTCTGCTTCTAAGTCTCCATCATCGTCAGATAAATCCATCGGCTCATCATCAAAATCCGGGATGTCTATTAGGCCAAACTGTGAATGAAACAATTTATTTTATTATTTAAATTTCAATAATAATGCAATTAATTAAATAAATAAATACCATATTATGAATTTAAAATGAATTGCACTGTATTTACTTTAAAAAACCTGTTTTTTGCCTGCATTTGTTGGTGATTAAAAAATCTATTTGTTTTATTAATGGGGAAAATAAAATACACAACATAATCTGGATAAACAAGTATCGTATAAGTATTAATAAATTGGATGTTATATCAACTTTACATAAAGCTTTTTTTTAATAGAAATGAGACAACTAAGACATCTCAGTTATTTTTTTATGTTCCTAGTTAACAGGCAAGAGTTTTAAGAACGCAATTACATATTATCTGAAAAAGTCCACTGTTGACATACAATCAGCTGATAGGAAATAACAAATGTTAACATTTATTGGAATATTACATAGGAATAGGATATGTGACGGCAAGTCTAAAAATATATTACGTACAATTTTTTAATATGGTCTCAGATCATATAACATTAATGTAAAGTAAATTATAATGACTCACTTGCGACAAATTGCCTCTTTTTCCGGAATTAGGTTTCCTAGACATTTTGTAATTGTATTAGTACTTTTTTGTATTACTAAAGGCAGTCCTCATTTAAATTAAATACAATTCGATTCCTTATTTATATCGATATCAATTTACGGTCTGTTTATTTGTGACAAAGAAAATAACATCAAAGATCAACAGTCAACTTCACTAATCGCTGTTTGCATTGGATTTTGACTTTGTGATTTTATTTGACAGTTGACGACTGACGTACATAAACTTTTATGTATTTAATAATGGCAATATTGATATTTCAACCGGAATCCCTATACATGGTTGAAAATTAATTGGAAATTGGAATATTATACATCGAACATACACATGTTACAAAGGTAGGTGGAAGAAGATGTTGAAACTTTAATTTTATCATGCACATTAAATATATGTTGCCTTTTTTTAATAGACAGATAAATTAACCGTAAAAGTCATTCAAGTTAATTCAGTCAATTAATATTTATTGATTAAGTACATGTTCAAGTCTCTTCTCTATCCGACCGCTACCGGATTATGATGGCTCGTTATTTAAGTTTATAACATATTTTATATACGTTAGTGTTATTTTTTATCTATATTTTTAACTATATAGCAACATTCAAAACACGAGAATTCATTATCTGTTCTCTGTCTGCAAGAGTGACGTATGAACGGCAGGAACGAAAACGAAAGAAAAGCCTCTTGTGCCGTTGTTATCTTCTATCATTTCTGAAGAATGGAGACAAACGGCCAAGTTAATGGGCTTAAATCTAAAAAGAAAGACAATGGAGACGGGAAGGACAATTTATGGTAATTGTTCAATATTCATTTACAAGTAACATGCAGCATCCATATAGGGTATCCAATGTGTCACACCTACGTGATGTCAAGAGTCGTACCTGAGAAATATGTGACCTAGCTGCGACGTTTTACCTTTGTTTGTAAAATAGTCGTGGAATCCGACACACAACTGTATATGTGGAACTTCGAAGAGAACAGAAAGTTGACACATGTCGTGCATCTACATCGTCTAAAAGTGATTTTCATTTACAGGTCTGCGATTTTAGAAGAGGTCCAAAATCAAGGGAACACAAAATTACCATCAAATAAGAATGTACTTGTATTGGGTGATAATGAAACGGGTAAAACAACACTCATAGCTAAATTACAAGGAGTTAAAGACCCAAAGAAGGGGTCAGCTCTCGAATATGCATATATAGATGTAAGAGATGAATATCGAGATGGTAAGTTTGTACAATAACAATTGGTTCCTCAAATAAGAATATAATTACACAAATAATAATATCAATACAAGATTTTATAATGATTTTTTACAACATAATAAATGTTTTGTCAATTGTTTTTATTGATATGATTAATTATTAAACAATAAATAGCCTTATAATTACAAATACAATAAAAAGTACATAGTAACATTAAAATCACCACCAAATAAAGCCTAGTCTAGACTTAGAAATAAATGAATGTTTATTATTGATATTAAGTTTGATATTTAACAAATTGAAATTTTCTTAAACATGACAATCTATTGACATTAGCACTGCCACAATCACACTAAATTGTAACATTAAATATAGCATATGAAAATCATATACTGCATAATAAATCATTTCATTTCATTTGATCTGTGCATGTCACATATTTATGTAGTCTCATATGTACATACGCAGCATAATTGTGTCTAGCTGTATTTGATATAAGAATGCATAGTTTATATAGCCTTTGAGAATATTAAAAATTGTAAAAGTTACTGATGTGTATCTTAATTTGTGAAGAACCTTCTTACTGAGAATGAGGGAGCCTCTCAGGGCATCTCATGCATTTACATATATCATTTTACTTTATTAAACATTTACCGAGAGAAATCATAGACTTAACACTGAAAAATTATAAATACATGGTTTAATATATTTTTTAGCATTTAAGAAACTTGTATAATTTCCATCCATTTTAATTGATGTTGCAAACAAAAGTATCTTACTAAGCTAACCAGTTAAATCACACCAAAATAAATGGAACCTTATTTGGATGACTTAAAGTCTGATTTAAACAAACCAAAAGAGATCCACCCAGGATTAATTTTTCATGAGTATTTTTACAACCATCAGGGTCATCGTTATTATAATTGCAGTTACCATTACTGAGTATAAAGTTGCTTCCCATGTCTATCCCTATATATGAATCTATGCTAATATCTTTAAAACTTCGCAACAGATTTTATGGTTATTTATTAATAGACAGAGTGATTCAAGAGAAAGGTTATATGTATGATAACATCTATTAAACTACTCCAAATATAAAGCGTGTGAAGCCGTGGGCAAAGCTTAGTTTATTAACAATTCAGTTTTCCAAACACCTCTTAAAGCACACAAATTTTTCAGATCACACAAGGCTCAGTGTATGGGTCCTAGACGGTGATCCAGGGCACACAAACCTGCTCAAATTCGCACTGAATGAAGACACATTCCCTCACACATTGGTGATATTCACGGTGGCCATGACCACTCCCTGGGGTATACTGGACCAGCTGCACACATGGGCGGCGGTGCTTGGTGACCATATAGACAAATTGGATCTCACGCCTGGTGAGTTTGGTGATAGATTATGCTTGCGTTAAATCTGGAATAGTATGTTTAAATAGAGTGTAAACTTACAGAATTAGTATTTTATTCACGAGGAATAAGCACATGTAAGTAAGAGACAGCCAAAAAACTTCCATATTAAAAGTAGTAGCATTAAGTTCCATCTAATTTTCGAGTAAATAACTTACATGAAATAATCTCTCTTATAGCAAACATTCTAATAGCAAAAAATATATTTAGCTTCAAATGTAACAAGGAAAAGAAATATTCAAAAAGTCTTATATGTCACTATGTTATTATTATGTCACTTAATTCATATTATATGCAGGTCTTAAAAAACAGTTCAAATAGCCAATTACTCTAGCTCCTACCAATTCGTTAATATATACCAATACATTTTAACGGAAAGACGTTTTAACGGATTCTAAATGCGATTTATTCATTTCATTGTTTACATGCTCGCTGTAAAGATTTCGAAAATAATATAATGAATAAATCGTGTTTAAATGTAAATTCGTTAAAAAGTCTTTAATTCCTAAACTCTATATTTCGTTAAAAGTTGATTTTTAAATACATACATATTTCATGATCAATAAAATTCAATAAGAACATTTTTTTCTAAATCTAAGTTATATTCTTTTACGTATGTTTCTAGTCAATACGAAATTAAGCTAAATGGAAATTCATAGGACTTTTACTGGCAGATAGTCGATATTTTAAGGAGCTATGGCAAATATTTATTTAACAGGGTTGTCACTGCCTGAAAAATCTTTTAAATGCATATTATCTTATATTATATTATGTTGTTCTGAGGTGGACGAAACACAAAAAGAATAGTCGAATTGAATCAAATCGACACAAAAGTGGAATCCTCATTTTTTTAAGTCGGTTGAAAAATCAATTAATCTTTCGGTGTGGTGTTTCAAAATTAACTACTACGTAACTGAATAACCTGCGGTTAAAGACAAAACAGACTAAGCACTTGTAATTGATAACTTCCATCAACGTAATATGAAAATGGCTCTTCATTAACACATCTACTCTGTGATCTATTCTTAAAACCGTCATATCTATTGCATAGATGGCAAGGCGTATATCCTACTTCCTACTATCCTACAAATATTATAAATGCGAAAGTTTGTAAGGATGTATGTGTGTTTGTTGGTCTTTCACGCAAAAACTACTGAACCGATTGCAATGAAATTTTTTTTGTACGTAGACAGCTGGACAACTGGAATAACATATAGGCAACTTTTTATCCCGATATTCCTACGGGATATCGACTTACGCGGGTGAAACCGCGGGGCGCGGCTAGTTAGTCATAAGCGCGTCTCTAAAATGTTAAATTGCAATACCTACATGCTTATAAATTCTCAGTCTCTCAGTCAAAAGAGGGGTGTATAACTATGACGTCGACTATATGTCTGTTTGTGTGTGTGTTGGTCCGTCTGTAGCATCGTAGGTCTCCAACGGATAGACACGACGGCCGACAGCACAAAACGGGGTTGGGGGGGGATTTTGTTTTTTTAATTTAATTTACGTGTATGAAGGAATCATGTTACAATCATTCAAGTTACAGCAAGCTTTTAGCATGTAATATGTTTACATGCTTAGATGCAAGAAAATTACACGTTGTTGATAAAAGTATACAGAATATCATATATATGTAAAGCTTCATTAATATATATGTATTTCATTGGCATTAATTCGGACGAAAAATTTAATAAAACGTTAATATTTAATTTTAACATAGCATTATGCACTTGGTTTTAAAAAATACCTACCCTTAGATCGCGATTTAAAAGTTCCCTCTATCGTGCAATCTAACAAAACATATAAACCCCGCGTATTGATCGTGTAACCGGTTGCAGCGAGCTTAGCATCTCAGCGAGCTCGTGTTTATTTCTTTCCGTGAGTCAGCCTGTTGCGTATTGCGTCATCGCAGTGACAATCGATTAACTGTGGCTGCAGATCGTTGGATAACTGCGTGTTTGGTACGCAATGTATGCTGGATGTGGTTCTCTATACGCTTTAGGTTGTAGGTGGTCTTTGGTGGTACCTCTCTGTAGAAATTTTTTTAAAAATGCATCGTATCAATCGTTGATGTAATGAGAAATATGAAGCGATTCTAAAATATAGATGTACTGAAATAAATTTGAGTATATAAATAATATTTAATACTTCAATATTGGTTTAAGTTCATATAATGACATCACGCCGAAACTTCATAACGGATATGATACGTATTATCCTGATTAATTTTCTCTTAGGATAAAACAGGTATCTTGATATTCGGGCGGAGCCGGGACGATCGTCTAGTAATTAATTTATCTTGTCAGGTATAATTATATATCAGTATGGTCGGCCGTCCGTTCATATCTTTGCGAATAATATTATTTTTAAAGATATAAGTATATAATTTTTAAGACTTACATATGGTTACATATCTAGGTCACTTCAAACTTATGAAAACTCAAAGCTATAAAAGTATTACAATCCGCTGAAATGTAAATTTGACAACCCTATACATCACGCATGGGACCATCATACCTCTACAAATTAATTGCTAGCATCGTAGATATAATTTAATTTAATAAATCCGCTAATCGCATTTGAATGAGAAATTTTCTAAGAATAGAAAAATAATATCATGAGGATTTGATCCCGCGTCGCCTTCCATAGCTGAGTTGGGATCACGGGCGGCCAAGAGGCTACGATTTGTGCAAAATTGCGCGGGTTCGAATTCCGCCCCGTGTTCCAATTTTGTTCTATACTACAAAACAAAAAAATAAATCGCATTCAATCTATCATTAATTAAATTACAACATAAAAACGTTAGTCCAATAGAATATAAATTGTTTACTACGACGAAGTAAACAGCCCTGTCGATTACCGAATTAATTCGACGTAACTCAACAATTATTCGTGAAAGTAAAGAGGTATTGTGTTTAAGTGTGCCAGGTGGATAAAATATATTCGTAAGAACGGTTCAGATCGGTCTTCCGTGATTGTGTTTTCGTGTTAAATCTTTGCCTAGACTTCTAACTTAGACTTTCTAATGATACAATGCAATAGTCATATTTCTATCTTTGATCTTTTCCGATTTCTTTGAAAAACCGGCATGAATTATGGTTTAAATTACTTTTTAACAATGGATAGGAATTTCGAATGCGTGTTTGATAGGCTGGGAAAGATTACGATGAGCGACTATTTGCTATTTACGATGAAACTGACGTTTTAAAAATCTATGCATTTAAAAGATAGTCGTAGTTAGTTACACTATCTCACACTCAAGAACGGCTGAACCGATTTTTTATGAAATTTGCTATAGATATAGGTTGAGACATAGACATATCCACGGGAACCAAAATCATGCGTGTTATAATACCCTGGACCTCTTTATCCTTTCTAAAGAGAAGGAAAGCTAGTTAAATGTTATTTACAATATATATATAAATCAGACATTCAATACGCGACATTGCTCTCCGCAGTCGGTCTTTTATAATATTTCATCTCAACAAT
>NC_052102.1:9929575-9932835 GCF_012273895.1 Zerene cesonia | reverse complement strand
TATATATATAAATCAGACATTCAATACGCGACATTGCTCTCCGCAGTCGGTCTTTTATAATATTTCATCTCAACAATGTTCCGATTTTAATATCGAACAGAAAATTAGCATAGCGTATTTAGATTCAACATAGATACTTGTGAACCGACAGTGTTCGTCTTTGCGTTCGCAAATATGCTAATGCACAACAAAAACAGGTGTTTTATTACTGTGACTTGAAATGCAAAGGTGTATTAGCATAATCTATTATTAATTGTATAAATCGATTAGTATCTGGTGTGAATTATGAATGCTCACTCATACTCATGTAAGTTTCTTATTAATTTACTAGCTGCGCCTCGCGGTTTCACCCGCGTAAGTCCGTATCTCGTAGGAATATCGGGATAAAAAGTTGCCTATATGTTATGCCAGTTGTCCAGCTGTCTACGTACCAAATTTCATTGCAATCGGTTCAGTAGTTTTTGCCTGAAAGAGCAACAAACACACACATATCCTTACAAACTCATATTAAGTAGGAAGTAGGATATAGTATGATAGTAGGATAATAGTAAGTAGGATGAACATAATCGCGACAAGCATTTCTAAAAAGGACCTTCAAATATGTAAATAAACATTCGACCGATACGATGTTAGATGATGACTCAGAAAACATTAATTCAAGCGGTGTTTCCGTCGCGATTCATTAAATATGTGTGGTGGTTTATGATTCTATGGTTTTCGTTATTGCATATGACGTATCTAGAGATATTCTTACTTCTTACATTTAGTGGAAAACATACATACATAAGGTGTTAATATCACTGGAAAATGTTTTGTGTACTGAATTTCGTTTATATCCGTTTCTCTAATTGCCAAGAATCATACAAGAATATAAATTCTTTTAAAAAAACTTACATTATCAACTTGTCATTGAAATTTATCATAAATCATTCAAGTTCTTACAAATGGGTGCATAAACTCAAAATTATCAAACTCTACGTCAACACTAAACTTCCTATATCTTTACCCCTGATTTCGTATAAAACTATCCCTATTTAATTTTAAGTTTTATATAATTGAAACGCTGTATAAATTTCTGACTCAACCTATTACTCCAATGCCCTTCCAGAACAAAAGTTGCAGAGTAAAAAGCAGCAGGTACAAAAGTGGCTGCGGTACACAGAGCCGGGTGACGAGCTGGAGCCCACAGCGTCATCACCCATGAAGCGGTCCTCCAGGAACCTTTCGGACGAGCTGGACAGCGACGAGGAGGACAATACGCTCCCGGAGAATGTGCTGTCCACGAACTTGGGGCTGGATATCGTTGTGGTGGTTACAAAGGTGAGTGAATTATGTGAATATGGTATACTAGGTGGTGCCCGCAGCTTCGCCTGCGCGGTCCTAATAGATTTTCATGGTAACTTCCAGCCCTTATTTTATCCCATTGGGGGTTGAATTTATCAAATCCTTTTTTAGCGGGTGTCTACGTCATACCATCTATCTGCATGCCAAATTTCAGCCTGATCTGTCCAGTGGTTTGGGCTGTGCGTTAATGGATAACTATTTGAGTTTTTAGATTTGGATGACATTCATAGCTTCACTTTTTGTTTGAAATGTATTTCTTAAAAATGCTTTAATATGCCCTTATTTACTAATTACGGCTAACCATATATAAAAATTCATCATCCCATCAATAATTATTTGAGTATCAAAAACTAATTTCAAACATATCGCCTGTCCGCAGACTGACTACATGAGCACACTGGAGAAGGAGCACGACTACCGCGACGAGCACTTCGACTTCATGCAGCAGTGGATCCGGCGCTTCGCCCTCCAGTATGGCGCGGCTCTCTTCTACACCAGCGCCATGGAGGACAAGAACTGCGACCTGCTGTACAAGTACCTCACGCACCGGATATACAGCCTGCCCTTCTTGACACCGGCTCTCATTGTGGAGAAGGACGCTGTGCTCATGTGAGTGTTTGGTGATGTGGTTTTTGCGAATTAGGATGCTCCACTTCCTTACCCCAAGTAGGACAAGAATGGAAAATGGAAATGTTAGCAATGTGGTTTGCGAATTAGGACGCTTCTTAACATTAGCGTTATGGAGGACAAGAATTACTGTTTTAGCTAATTTTATTTCACTCATGTGAGAGTTAGCTATGTGGTTTGCCAATTAGGACGCTTCTTAACATTAGCGTCATGGAGGACAAGAATTTCTGTTCTGGCTAATTTCATTTCACTCAGGTGAGAGTCAGCTATGTGGTTTGCGAAGTAGGACGCTCCTCTGCATTAACGTCATGATTATAGGACAAGAGTTATTCTGGATAATTTCATTTCACTGGAATGAGACGCTAGAAATTGTCCATGACATTAATATTATATTATTGTTATTTTCAGACCCGCTGGCTGGGATAGTATGAAAAAAATTAGCATATTATATGAAAACATGCAGACATGTAAACCAGATGATTATTATAGAGATGTCATCGTACAACCTGCTTCACGGAAGGTACGTTAAACTCTTAGTTATCAGAAATTTATTTCTAGTTTTTAGTTCGATTGGCAATGAGAGCGTGTATTTTTAGTTTTTTTTTAATATAATTTCTTCTTGCACCCCAAAGGTGTAATGTATTGGCATTTGTTAGTATATAAAAGTATATGTAGTCTAGTATAATTGATGAGTATTAAATGATATTTTATAAAACACGGTTGTCTCTATAGCATCTCGTTTTGAACAGAGCGGCGGGCACCGCGAGGCGGAGGTGACATCGGAGGACGAGCAGGCGTTCCTGCAGCGGCAGCTCACCGCGCTGCAGGCCGGCGCCGCCGCGCCGCGCGCCGACTCGCCGCTCCGCGCCGCGCAGCGCACCGCCGCGCAGGTGCGCGCGCACACCACACCTACACGCACACACGCACACCACACCTACACGCACACACGCACACCACACCTACACGCACACACGCACACCACACCTACACGCACACACGCAAATACGCACGTGAGCGCATTTTCGCTCGCAAGCGAGAGCGCACTGTGCACACCTACACGCTCACATGTACATACGTACGTGTATGCATGTTGGCACGCAAGCGAGACTGCGTTGTGCTCACCTACACGTTCACACGCACAGATGCATACACGCATGTGGATGCATGTGGATGCATGTGTGCAGGTGAAGTCACTGAATGTTTGTGAGCGCACACGTTAAAACCTATCAATGTACCTCTATTGAATGGGATTGAATGAAAGTAGAAAGAAAGAAAAACATTTAATGGAT
>NC_052102.1:9895488-9928575 GCF_012273895.1 Zerene cesonia | reverse complement strand
TAATTGTAATCTCAGAAACACACAAAAGGACTATTCTTTTATTTATAATGCAAATTTCAATGTAGTTTAATCCAGTTTAATTGTTCATTGCAGGCAGAAGTGCGGCAAGTGTACTCACCAGGGCGAGTCGCGGCGCGGCGGCGGAACCTTTCGCTTCAATGTTTCGAGGAACGGCGGCTATGTAGGACTATTTTCCATACTTCGAATCACTCCCCGAAGGCAGTTTTGTATGTGATATAATATTATTTCGAATGCTCCCATACCGTTTGTCGAACTACCCGCAATATTGATCGATCAGTATCGGAAACTACCCGCAAGATTTTTTTACGAGTGAGAATTTTTCATACCGATTCCGTTCCCTTTTCTAATGTTACTTAGCTTGAATTTCAGCTTATAAATTTTATAATGAAGTACTTCATATGTATAAGAATGAGTCCATAGAACCAGGAGTCGTGGGAGATAGTTCCTTTGTACGGTTTAGTGCAGTGGACGGGAGAGACCTATTTAATTTTCTGTGTAACACTTGTTTTATGATATTATAAGTATTTATATAGATAGCCTCATGTTTGAAGTGAAAGATAATTTATAATGATAGGTGTAACGCAAGAAACGAAACGGTCAGCGTCGAATAAGATTATGATGTAGAGATTAGTGTGGTTTTGTACTGAATCTTCTGTATATATATATTGATTTATATATTAAGTGAAGTTTGTAAACGAAATGCCCCCCTCCCCTTCCCGTATTTTAGAAAAAGAAACAACTTCTATTTGAATTTTAACGAATTTATCATAAAAATTGGGGGGTTTGAACTAACCTGAGTATATTCTTTGTTATTGAGATTATTTAGTATTGTTTTTTTTTTTAATTATTCAAACTCGCGAAAAGGCTACCATGTATTAAGGTATAATTTACTTGCGTTGACATGTAAGCAGGAATATAATATACATTAAACATATGACAATTCTTATTAAATTTGAGTGTAATATATGTATCAGAAAGTACTGGACAAGACTATTTCACAGCCTGAGATTTGAGTAAAACATTGATGAAATTTATTTAATTCATTGTTTCAACATGCCAGAACAAATAAATAGTAAATATTCACCCCTTAAAGACTTCTGTTCACGACATACCTATCAAACACAGTATAAACTACATCAATTATACATGTCTATTAATTAAAACCGAATGGAATACTATGTGATAAATGGTGCAGTACAAAACCATATCGAATTCCATGAGACGTGATCTTCTATGAAGACTGGTACCCGACTGCAACGGTCCCACTGTATACCATTTGCAAGTATGTAACTCTTATCGGAAAATATCGATGATAAAAAGTTATATATTTGATTCGTACAGAAAGTGTAAAGTTCGATATTGTAGTTGGGAAAGTTGAAAAGATGTTTTGCACAATGAAGTCACTGTTGTACAAACCATGCGGCCAGTGCTTGTTACAAGTTTTATACGTTGAAAGTAATCTTTATTTTTTTTTTCACAACTCGATTTAATAATTGCATATTAAATTGAATTGCAAATTTTTTAACGTTTTACTTGCGAATAAAGGAACATTGTGTAATGCATATCGTAATATAGAATAAATTATGTGATTCTTAATAATTTGATTTGATCCATTATTGACACAGATCACACGTGACAATATAGACTTGTAACATGTACGGCTCAAGTAACGATCATTTTGTGTGATGGTATTTATTTAGTGTTTGATGGATAACAATTGCTCACCTTTAATGCTATGTTTAAGTCGCTTTTTATTATATTAACTTTATCTGTGTATAATATAATAAAATTAAAAATACAAAAATATTAGAGTTATCGAAAATACGACAAGGGCAGTTGTTTTCCATCAAACGGTGGTAATTTTGTATTAGTTTTGTTTTGCTCATAATAATGTTATGTAGTGAAATTGTAAAACGTTTATTTGTAAATTAGTTGATTTGAATACTATTTGTCTTATGTATTGAGTCGAGCTGTGGTGTTGTAATGAAAATATAATCGGTGTCAGTAAAAATGGCGTGATGAAATTTGTTGCTCACGCATCACAAGCTCTCTCAATCGTGGGACGGCTGTACTTTAATTCTAATGGTGGCCTTTATTGTTTCGCAACCAAATCTATTTATTTCGAACCTCCATTTTATATAGTGATGTACTATTTATATGATGTAACTTAAAGATTGGTTTATGTTTGGTGCAATACAAAACATTCCAAACATGGTTTGGTGCTTATTATTATAGTAAATGATTGAATAAAATACGGAGTTTCATTTTGTGTTTTCTTGCCCGTGTGCTCTCTTGATACTGAACTTTAAAGGTCACTATTATGTACGATTCGTGTTTTTGTTTAATTCGAAATTTAGCGAGTATGAGAGGGTTGTAAGGGTACTTAACCTCTATTAATTAGCGAATTACCACGTAGCTTTCTGAATCAAATAATTCCTAATAAGTATTCACGTAGACTACTAATCTTTAAATTAGCTGATATACTTAAATGCGTATTTAACGCTTAGCTAAAATACTGTCGATGGTATAGACTATAGAAATATTTTTAAATCGAACTTGACGAGAATGACCATAGATTAAATCATATCTTATAGAAAGTATTCAAGCTTCAAGTTTAGTTTTTCGAAATACAGCGACTCGTGACAACGTTAAATAACTATTGAATTACTTAAATAGATCGCAACGACAGCATAGACAAGAGAATGAAATTAAGGTACTAAGTAGTGATCCAATTTTATCCAAGTATTAAAATTGACAATATAAGACGCGAAACAATTGGAAAGGTGTCTATAACATGCGCTCTCGCTCTCACAACGGCGATTTATCGCTTGCCATCCCGCTTCCTCTCGCTGATTCATATATTCCGCAGTTCGAATTGAAAATAATTCTGTCTTTTGTATGTGAACGTGACGAGATTTTGATGGTTTTGATACGAATATATTGTACAAGGGATGAAGGTTAATCATTGTCTATTTTTATAACGGGGTTATAATGTTAGGTGGCTAAGCGCATTATCAATATGACTTATTAGTGTTATTTACTTATAGTGATTGAAAGTATAAACTTATTCTGAATGTGTAATTTTATTAATGTAGGCGGCTTATACGTATTTTTCAAATCACTGCAACATAATATAGTATCTTTGAAAGTCTGTATTCACTTCTTTATTGGTGGAAATCTAAATAATTATGACAACATAATAAAGTTTAGGTTTTTTTTTTGTTGTTATGTTCAAATATTTTTTAATCTTCTTTCATGTACTAGTCATTATCAGTTTCGTATTATTTTGTAATAAATTTCATACCTGCGTTTACATTTTCTGTGATATTTTATTAAAATAGTCTTAATATTTACTATTTTAGCCACATAACATTCTAAAAAAAAGTTCAATTAAATAATTTGTTTGGTAACGTTATATTATAGGCAATTTTTATTCCTGCGGTGATATTTCTCAACTAAGTATTCTAGCACAATAATATTTGTTCTTATTTCAAATTTATACTGCTAATTTTTCATAACTATTCAACTGTTGTTTTGAACAATATATACAATCAATACATTCGACAATTCTTCCATCTATGTTTTTATAAATTTCACCAAAAGTTAATAAAATTAACAAATTAATACCAACTTATGTATTATTTCATTTCGTGCTGAAAAGTATGTATTTATAACTAACGAACTAAATCATTGTTTTGGCATTTTAATCTTAAGTTGTAGAATATGTATTTTTAATGGTTAACATTTTAATTAATATTTATTAAATTGTATTACCATAGAAAGTAATAAATGTGGTATTCATGTTACAAAACATGGCCTGAATTTTGTCGTGCAAGGCGTAAAGATTTATTAAAAAAAATACAATAAGGCAACACAGATTAACGCTCAATTATTATGTTGTCTCTTTCTAATGTATAAGGTAAATACATTCGAAGTAGCTACACTCAACTCCGTAAAATATTATTTACGAAGTGAAGAATGTGTATGTTTATTGTCTACACAGCTTTGCTGCTATTGTACAGATGAATTATGTAATAATTATTAATTATTTTGAAAAATAAAATAGCACGAAATATGAGTTTTTATTTTTTCCCATTCCTGTCTTCCTTAAAGTAAATACCTAGTTAAATTTACATATTTTCAAGTGCTTATGCGAGTCCGGCTTTGATGAAAAATTTTATATTTAATAATAATATGGTCTTTGTAATAGAACTGTGTGGCCAGACGGTAAACCATATAGGCACATGAAACCGAAAGAGTAGAAGAAATTCGATTACTGTGGCAGGATCACGGGTGGCCGAGAGGCTAGGCGTTGCTACGCAGGTTCGAATCCTGCCTCGTGATCAAATTTTTTCTATTCTTTCAACATTTCTCATTTATAAAGCATTTCAATGCTATAAAACTAAAAATTAAACTAACATAATACTATACTAGCAATTACTATGATGAAGATTCACGAACGTAGGGATTATATAACAAAACTAGCTGCACCCTGCAAACGCTGTTCTGCCTTGCTCTTATCATTTAGGGGGATGAAAAATAGATGTTGGCCGATTCTCATAGATACCGGATAAGCACAAAAAATTTCATCAAAATCCGTCAAGCCGTTTCGGAGGAGTATGGCAACGAAAACTGTGACACGAGAATTTTATATATATAGATAAGTGAGTGCGCTTTCTGCTTTTTGTACAACATGAACTACTATGAAATTATTGTTTTTATGTTAAAATATTTTTTTATGAAATTTGCATTTTTCTCCTACATTTTTAAAACATTTATATAGATGCTCTGTAACTGAAGAAAAAATATGCCAGCGTCAAAGTTGACAACAATTGACAGGAGTTTGACGTTTATTGCATTTTGATTTTTATTTCCCATTGTCGTGATTTGACTGCATGGAGATGGATGTAATATAATTATTTACGTTTTTAATTAAATACGAAAATAAATCTTACTTGTTATTCTGTCTTTTAGATAGAAACAAGTTTATTTTTTGAAGTATACATGGATGTGCAGTGAAAGTGCGCGCTTTTCTAATCCTAATCTAATAATAGTTCTAACAATTAATACCTAGTGAAATTGTGGTGTGATGTTAGGTATTTAATGCAAGTGACAAGTATCGACATGGGGCAGAGTCCAAGCTCTGTTAGGAGTAAGGGCAGCCGGAAATCCTTTCGCGGATTTGTGCGACGGTCGAAACTGAACAAATCCAGTTTAAGTCACACATTCAGTTTGCCGCCGTCTGAAGAGTATCCTGAGCTGATGAATATAAATACAGCGACCGAGGAGCAGCTGATGACGCTGCCAGGTGTAAACAGGCAGCTAGCGCGGGAAATTGTCAGACATCGACAGATGATCGGTCGCTTCAAACGAGTCGACGACCTTGCCTTAGTATCAGGTAACAGTGTTACTAATGCCTTTGTTTATATATGGATAATTTGAATATTGTCTTCGTTATGTGTAGAAACAAAACTCCCCAAAATACTTTCTAAAGTACATTTGAAAATATGTCACATCTTTAATTTATATTTTAGGTATAGGTGCTGAAAAACTGGATACACTAAGACCAGAAATATGTACAAACATTAGAAAACAGGTGTCTAGGGCTAGTTCATGTACACACTCACTTGATAGCTTTAGATTATTATCAGATAATAAGTTATGCTCAGTGAACTCATCAAGTGTGTTTCAACTACAGTGTGTACCTGGCTTGAACCAAGAAATAGCAGCTAATATAGTCGATTATAGGAATAAGAAAGGTCCATTTAAGTCATTAGATGATTTAATTAAAGTAAGAGGAATAGATGTTATCCGACTAAGTGCTGTGAAGGCTCACTTGAGCTTAGAACCAAGGAAGTGTGAGAGTGAACAACACTTAACCAACGGCCATGTAAATGGATGGACGGATGTGTCCTTAAATGGCTCTTTAATGAGTAATGAATTAAAAACACCAACAACACCATGCAGAAAGAGTTTTTCAATGCCTGCAAAATTCCCTCTTACATTGCCGAATGGATTTGCCGCAGCACCAGTGAATGATATATTAGATTTACTCTCAGCTTATTCACACAGACCAGTTGTAGAGGAAGTTTTCATGTACGAACGGGATGGTGTTAGGTGTTGCCGACTCGCTTCATGGAATATCCACCAGCTGACGAGGGATAAAGTGATAAACCCTGGTGTCAGGGAGGTTGTGTGTCGGACAATATTAGAAAACAAGTAAGCAACAGGTTATCTTTTTTTGATAACATCTATAAATTGCTCTAATAACTATAGATATATCACTAATTAGCGTTTTTATCAATTTAATCTGCAGTTTTATTAATTATCATTTGTAATGGGTTTTAATTATTGTTAATCCAACTTCCAAATATGAAAAAGATGAGAATCTGTGTTTGTCTGTATGTATTTTTTGTGTATGTGAGAACATATTTTATATGAATGAATTAACATTTTATTAGTGATTGTGTAATCAGATGTCAGACGGGTCAGAATTCTTAACCCTTACAATACTACTTTAAACATGCCAATGACATGACAACTTTATTAAACTAATTACCCATCTATGTAAAAGATATTAAGAGAATAATATCAGATATGATAGTTTCTATAAAAAACGATTCATGAGTTTCTAACATAAATTGATGATGATGATGTGTGAGAAATTTTAGTTAAAAAAGCGTTATTCTATTCGTTCTGTAATTTTACTTTTCATTTTTAAACATTTTCCGAACATATCTACATACATGGAACAGAGAAAACTGTCGACCCAATAGCAATACAATAATGTCAACTATATATTTATTTACTACAAATCTAATTAATTCGCACAGGTTGTCCATAATAGCGATACAAGATATACAGGAAGTAGAGGCTGTTAAAGTGCTGTGTGAGGAGTTGAATGCACCAACCCTGAGGAGGGTTAGGGAGTGGAGAAGTAATAGCCAGAATTGGGAGTATTGTATACCACAGAATACAGAATGGTGAGTACATATAGATAGAAAAATGGGTTACGAAGCTTGTTTTTTCTGAGATGTAATGGAAATAAATAAATGATCAAATTACGTCGTAAATTTTTTCTTTGTTTTTTTTTTATAGAACTTACAAATGCAACTAGAGAAGTGACTAGTAGGGTTATTTATATTTATGTATATGGCAGTGATTATCAACCACTGTTCCGCAAATTTTGCAAATATATAATAGTGTTAATATTATTACATTATATAATTAAAATGATAAACTATTTTAATTAATCCCTTAATAAACGTGTAGTTATTATTGTAGTATATGTCAGTTTATTTCGTATATTTAAATTTTAAATGTAAATAATTTTTATCTTTTTTTTGTGTGCCGCCAAATTTTGAAATCGTTAAATATGTGCCGCAACAAAAAAATTTTTGAGAATCACTGGTATAAGATTATTAAACAGAGAGATTCAATTCAAACGTTAATAAATTATACAGAGACTGCATTAAAAATGTGTGTTTAATGCTATTATATATATTTTAAATTATTATATATTTAATGCTATTATATATAATATCTAAGATATAACATTGTGTTATGGAGGTAGTCAGTTGAAAATTCACACCCTCACTATCTACCTCCTACTGTCAGGTTATTTTTAGAGCCTCAATGATTAATCATCCATGTAAACCGATGCTTAAAATAGAGTTAAACTCATTTTGTTGTTGTAAGCAAGCGTTTATCTTTCCGACTACCGATTTCCATGTCTACATGATCTGAAGTCTCATATTGACATACATTAATGTCAATCCAATTCGTTAATATCACAACTACTTATGTATGTGCCACTATTTGTGGATTTGTTTTGTTTTTATATTTGATTTAGGTTCACCAACAGGTGAACACAGGATCGGTGTATTTAATAAAGTACATCAAGTATAATATAACTATTAATTAAGACTAGTACACACCGTTGACGTGCCTAAACACTATATACCTAATCGCTGTTTTCTTAAAATGTTCGTTAAATACAACACGCTTATTATTTCTATAAGAAGTAATGGACACAGTAAAAGAGACCCACTTAAAATCAAGGTTGTATACGCTACCAATACTCTTTATATTCAGAAGCTTGAAAAAAAAAAATAATTTCACAACAACTAGACCACCTGTTCCACGAGTCTTGCCATCGATTAATCAAAATTAACCTCTATTTATACACTGTGAAAGCTCACATTCCCGTTTCTATAAGCGTATTTAAAATCAATACAAAAACAGACCACAATAAAGTGACATAAAACCAATGTCACGACTATTTTCCTTATGTCTCGCTCCATTTTACTGACCGCGCATTGTCTTTTGCGATGCGAGGACACACCAGTTAATTGTTCGTTATCATTATAATACTCTAATTTGTAAAATGGTATCTCCTTAACACATTTTTAAAGATATGACGTGTTAAGTTTGTATAGAGAAATTTGAGATGTTCACATGAATTACTTTTTTTTATAAATGTAGCTTTTTTAGATCGATTATTTATAATTACGTCTTACTATATGCAAATCGAATTTTGAATGACCTAAGATAGTATAGATGTTTTTGGAACGTTATCCAAAATTTTGTGAAGAAAAAGTCCATCATTAGCGATATATAGTTGATAATTGATAAAATAAATATTTTTTTTGTAATATAAAAACCAAAGCACAATCTAATTGTTAGAAAAAGAGCAAATTTTAATGCGTCTCATAATTTTCGGTGCCTCTGCCATCTTCAAATCTGAGGATCAAACCCCAAAAAAATGCAGTCAAATTTATAACCTTTTTTTTTGAAGTCGGTTGAATACTATCCTGCAATGTTACAGCCTCGAAGTATTCGTATAATCATAGCAACATACCGAATTGAAACAATCGAAATTGTGTTTAAATGGAAATTTGTAAACGCAAAATTGTTTGCTGATTATTGCTATTTGTTCGATCTAAGAGCGTGCCGTAGCCTAAACCCCCATAGCAGGCCTGTGTCCCTGCAGTGGGAACAAGTATAGACTAATGATGATGATGATGATGATGATGATGTTGTTGTCGACTGGCTGGATGAATGATGATGATGATGATGATGATGATGTTGTTGTCGACTGGATGGATGAATGATGATGATGATGATGATGATGATATCCTATTGTTTAATTCTCAAAGCACATAATTAGTTCGTGAAAGAGCCGGCATAAATCTAGCGCACTCGACATAAATTCAGTTCGTAGTTAGTTCTTTATGAATATTTTAGTGGTGTTTATTTCATAACGCTATGAAAACACGAAACGGGTTAACGCAACGGTTTTGATACCACAAGGTCGGGTTGTTAACCCAGTGTAAGGCGACTTTTTGTGTGCACTACTAGCTGCGAACGCGGGTTCGCTTGCTAGACTTGTACCTGAGTGCTTTATACTTGCCCCCTCGACTGAGTTGAAGTAAGATAAAATTATTATTTTTAACGAAAACGAAACTGTTTTCATAGAAATCCAAATGTAAATGGGACCATATAGAAGACACCAGCTTTCAAATAAAAAAATAGTCATCAAAATCATACTCAATAAAAACAGTCGAATTGTGAATTTCCTCCTTATTTGAAGTCGATTGAAAATAGGCTTTAACACTCCGCGAATAAAGTAGCTTTCTTTTAAGTATTTACATATCGGATTAGTGATTCTGAAGATAACCTTCAACAAACACACAAAGCTAGAAATCTGTTTAAAATAACACGATATACTTGCGGATATCCCTGTTTTTCAAAATTAAACCTTTTATTTATACTAAAGGCAGTGAAGGACTGATGAAATTCAATCCAGTAGATCCATAGATATACGTGTAACATACAGATAAATCTCATTAAATCTTATTTATCTGTAGATATATGTTGTTGGTATTTAATAAAAACTCAACATGACAAACAGACATACATTATAGTATTTGTAAACAGAGAGATTTGTTTGGCGCTTGCCAATGAAAATAAAAAGCATTGAGCCAGTCGCGACGGAATCGCTCCAAGAATTTATTTTCTACGTCACGTGTATAATCATAGCACTAGATTAATTAATGTTGTATATTTAAAAGCTTAATCATGAAGATGTTTTATCTCAATGAAATAATTGATTAATTCACAAAAAATCCTTATTTTATTTTATTTCTTTGAATAGCGCGTTCAAATAAACACTTCAAGTTATATGATCAGTATAGACTATAGATAGTCCTAATAAAAATTGTTTTGTATTATGGTTAAATGTATGAACTATTTTTCAATCTAAAATACTATGTTTTAAAATTTCTGTACTAATATTATAAAAACGAGGAAACTTGTGTATTTGTAGGTATGTTTGCGTTGTTTTCACACAAAAACCACTGGACCGATTTCAAAAATTCTTTCACTATTAGAAAGTTGCATCATCACTGAGCGACAGTTTGTAAGGATGTGTGTGTGTTTGCTGCTCTTTCACGCAAAAACTACAGGACCGATTGCAATGAAATTTGGTACGTAGTTAGATGAACAACTGGAATAACATATGGGAAACTTTTTATCCCGATATTCCTACGGGATACGGACTTACGCGGATGAAACAGCGGGGCACAGCTAGTAGGCTATATGTGTACCACGGGCGAAGTTGGGCCGATTTTGAATTTAAGTTCATTTTCATTCGACGTACGAAATCCGTATCGACGTATTTCGCAAATGATATAAGTATTGTTTCTTTCTTCTAAATCATCGCCTAGTAAATATATGAGTCGTTATCTCGCAGTCTTGGTCGAGGCCAGCGATCTTTTATGATGAAGCGATATTATGTAAGACGTTATAGGTAATGTGGGGGCAAATCGAATCAAATAATTTGCCGATATAATAATTAACCGTGATACGTGTTGCTAAGCGTAAAACTCGAGAACGGCTCGACCAATACAACTTTTTTTTTAAGTTTTTGTTTAGCCGCATGGAAGGTTCTTATGGCGAGAGAAACGTACCACGGGCGGACCCATGGCGGACCTCTAGTTTATGCTTAAAACATAAGCAAATGAAAAGCATAGCATTTTTATATATATTTATGTAAATGATATACATATATGAATATCGATAAGTTTTTTTTTGTAGTTTATTAATAACTAGCTGCGCCGCGCGGTTTCACCCGCGTAAGTCCGTATCTCGTAGGAATATCGGGATAAAAAGTTGCCTATATGTTATTCCAGTTGTCCAGCTGTCTACGTACTAAATTTCATTACAATCGGTTCAGTAGTTTTTGCGTGAAAGAGCAACAAACACACACACACATCCTTACAAACTTTCGCATTTATAATATTAGTAGGATAGGATTATATCCTATTATTGTGCATATATCGATTATTATAAAAAATTGTTTTCGATCAAATTTCTTTCATCAACATTCGACCGCCTTAAAAAAAAATGTAACGATTGAAACCTTTCTCTATCGTATACGCGGACGCCCCAAAAACGAAGTGGGTTCACAATTCGGCTGTATATTTCGTTCTCTGTGTTACTCGATAACTCAGTCAGTCTTCATACGATTGACAGCGATTTCTTTTTATGTTTGTGAAAATAATACCCGATGTATTATTGTCATATAGTCCCATTTTAGGTTAATTATATAGTGAAACCTTTCCCCATTTCCCTGGTGTAATTGTTTTTTATGAAATAGAAATATTTGAGTTTGAATATTTTTATAGAATAGAAATATTTTAGTTTCTCCACCATTCGCAATTTCACGTGTTTATGACAGCAGCATGCACGTTGGCGGGTTTATTTTATTACAGTCGTTACACAGTTTTTTTATTATATTTGTCATTTATAATATTTAAAAACACTTTCTCAAAATGTGTTGCTAGTTAAATTAGTCAGACAACTTCCTTCCGCTTGCCATATATACTTTTTTATTAGATTTTATAACAGCCTAGCGGTCCGCCCCGGCTTTACCCGCGTTATATAAAATAATATACATATATATAGCACACAAGGATCACGTACATATCAAAGAATTTTTCAAATCCGTCTAGCAGTTCCCTAGATTTTCTTATACATTTATACAGATCTTTTTTATTCCTAACAAAGGGATTAACATTTTGCCACTCGTTGGGTTTACCAAGCGCGCACATGAGATTAGCGAACATGATCGAAAAGGTTAATTTTAAGTCATTTTTTCAACCGACCTCAGAAAAGAAGAGGTCATTAATTCGACTGTATTTTTTGTGTTTGTTACCTCATAACTTTATTTTTTGTTTTCAAATCTGGTGCCTGCCATGAGGTCCTATTTATATTTAGTGTAAGTCTGACAGCAATCGCAACAGGGCGGTGCTGCCATAGACTATGTCAAATTTCAATTTCAAGATGGCCGATAGCAACAAAATGGGCACTGGGTTTTTTGTAATTTAAATTTCACTAACGATATATTTCTCTCTTTAATATATACTCGTAAAAGGCTTCTCGGCCTTTTAGCTGAGGTAAAAATGTAGTAACTGAAAGAAAAACTTATGTATAAATTACTATGATGACCCCCACCCCCTGAAGGGCTTCTCAGTCTTGCTATTAAGAAATGTAGTTAATGAATTCAAACCACTTAAAAATTCCATTCAATAGTAAAGTTTTGTGTTTTTAACAAACACTGAAATTGACACTGATTTTTCTCTCTCTAGTCTTAACACAAATTCGAACCTTACTGGTTCCCGAGATTAGCACGTTCAACCAAACAAACCTCACCTCTATAATATTCCACCCATCCAGCCACCATAATTCCACCGCTGTACGCCCCGGCTTCGCCCGTGGTACATATATAGCGTATGTCACTCAGTGAAGCTAAAGCTTTCCGATGGTGAAAGAATTTTTCAAATCGGTCCAGTAGTTTTTGCGTGAAAACGTTACAAACATACAAGTTTCCTCTTTCTAATATAGTATAAATAGATCACTACGCGATCCTCAAGCCTTAGTCTCTTGCAGCCAATCGCTGGGCTTCATCTACGAGAACTGTAACAAGACGATCACGATAGAGGACGTGGCGGTGGACCAGCTGCACCTGGTGGTGGAGGCCGGGGAGGTGAAGAGGCTAATGGGGCTGCTGGCTGACGCGAGCAGCGAGAGGCTCGTCAGTTGTAGTCAAGGTTGGTGGACATTTTATCTTTCTATATTCGTTGCCCATTAAAGGCGGGCAGCGCATACGCAGAGGCAATTGCAAAAGTGTTCACTTACCATCAGGCGAAGCGCCAACACAACATACTTCTATAATTATTGACATTAACTCAGACATACCTTCATATATTCATAGTATAAGCATATTTATGTGAGTTTTCGTGATTATGAACGTTTTATCATAGAGAGAACCCTATGTCTTAAGTTATACCTGTACGTAGAACAATGGAAAGTATCATCCACGCAAATGTTTGAACATACATACAAAAATACAAAAAGTAACCGCGAAAAAAAAAAAAATGTTTTTTCTTCATACTCGATACTGAACAGCAGCTACTTATACATTATACGTATGTATAGTGTTAAACAATTATTAACATCCGAAACTAATCTACGAATAAAGAAACTCATTCAAAATAACCAATCTAATTTACAATTTATTTCAATGAAAACACATAAACGTACGTAGCCAATTTGTACGCTTGTACGTAACGCTTTTAATTTCTAATGAGTTTATTTGTATGAAAACATAATAGATTTCGCGAAGGACATTCTAAGCGTCTTACAATTTTTTCTTAATCCGAGCAATCGAGATAATTACGACTGTTGCGTTTAGAATCCGCTTGTCATCTGATTATGGTACGTCGCGATGTTTCCATCGTCGTGTCCATTGCAAATGTCCTTGATGGCAGTTTAATCTGTATACTGGCTGCAGGCTGCGGCTTCGCGTGGTACCCGTATGGTGTATGGTGTATATTGTATCGTGGATGAATGTTGGTTTGTTACGGGGAAGTTGCGACAGTCCCACGGAATGAGACGGATGAGAGTCATAGCATGCGAATGCTACTGTGTTTCGTAAGATTATTGAAGCTGACTACAATTATGTGAAATCCTCGTCCTATTGGGAGTCATTTATCATCAGACGACCCACCAGCTCCTTCCTCCGCGTGAAATATGAAAGGATAATAATCATACTATTCAATCTCTATGTAAAATTTTATTCGCATCAGTTCAACCATTTTGAGTTAAAGAGGAAAACATCCATACTTAAGTATATACACAAAGTTTTGTTTATTAGTTTTGAATCGTTGAGAAACAATATTTTAGTATTTACTATTCTTATTACCCTTTCTATACTTTTCTGCCAATTGCTCAAAAATACTAGATACTAGCTGCACGCCCCGGCTCCGCCCGGGTTGTCATTTATCGTAATTAAAATTATTTAAACTATCCTATCTCTCAAGTTGGATCGAACTGCACATGGTGTGCGAATTTTATTATAATCGGTTAAGTGGTTTAGGAGTCCATTGAGGACAAACATTGTGACACGAGATTTATATATATTAAGATGTTATAGATATAGGAAAATAAAATCCTGGTGTTACAGCATACATTTTCAACGGTTCCACTTTTATGATATTATTCGTTTAGTTTTTTTACAACATCGGACCTAATTAAAATTGTTTAGTAATTTATTCAATTCCATACAAATACGCAAGCAAAACCGCGCGTAATAAGTATGGGAAGTACGAGTGAATGTAACCACATTTTACGTTGTGGTTTCCCCTTTACTCTACACTCCACAGGCTGATATAAATATCATTGAACACGCGATTAAATCTGACGTATTATCTAGCCTAGGTTGATATATGTGTCTTAGTTATGACTGAATAGCGGTCCGCCCTGGCTTCGCCCTTGGTACATATATAGCCTATAGCCTCCTACAATAAATGGGCTATCTAACACTGAAAGAATGTTTCAAATCGGACCAGTAGTTCCTGAAATTAGTACGTTCAAACAAACTCTTCAGCTTTATAAAATTAGTATAGATTACCAACGTCCGTATTCTTTTCTTCACCCTGCCCAGTCCATCCCTTTATTGCAGCCATCAATCCGTTCCGTATAGCTACCCATTGAAAGCGGTCAACACATTTGCACAGACGCAACATCTGTAAATGTTCATGGACACTGGTAATATTGCCATCAGGCGAACGACCAGTTCGGTTGCCCACTATTACATGAAAAAAAATAACAATTAAAGTAAGACACTTTGGAAACTGTTTGTGTCGGTCTCACATCTCTAGTAGATTTATTTAGACACAGCTTTGAATTTTTTTTCCTCGAGTTCTATATCACAACTTTAAAAATACATCTAAATAATGAAAAACACTTTTTAAATTCATGTTTAAATTACTGCAATAACATATGCGATATAGTGTTTTTGTTCGATCCTACTTATTTATATTCAAAAAGGGTGTAACGGAACATTAATTGTGCAAAAATCTCGTAAAGATAAAAGGTAAGATTAGAAGTTTCGCTCTTTTAACATTTTCAATTTTATCCAGTTTAAAAGACACCAGCCCGTTTCGTTCGTAAAACAGCTCGCAACCCAATACTTCTTTCCAAGATAACACTTGTACGTGAAGTATAAATAAATTGATATTCCGCGAATTGTGATCGGTGATCTGGCGTATGGTTTTGCGAACTTCTTCTATTTCAAAACAAACGTGAACTCCACTGGTTTTCGTCACTCGAGCGATTTCTTGTAACGCCTACGGATAAATCATTTGGGGAGATAGCGTAATATTTATTTGGGCACTGTTGTCGCACATACAGACGAGTGTTCAAGTATCTATCCGCTGAATAGAGGCGATAGTATATTCCTATTGTTACTCTAAATGGGAAAGTGATCTGTCTGTCTCTTCTTCACTCCTAAACCACTGAATTTGGATGAAATTTGGTATAGAAATAGTTTGTATTAGTAGTTCTCCTTCCAAATCCATTATCATCCATATCGATCATCGACGGGATCGGAAACAAAACGGGAAAATCGCGGATTTGTTTGACTAACGTGGGCGAAGCGACGGGCGATAAGCTAGTGTAGCTATTGATAATGACGAACAAAAATACTATTTTATAAAACGTATGTTATATTCTGTGCTCCGCATATGGCATAGGTCTCTAAGGCTATCATATATCAAAATGATAAAGAAAATCTTACCTCGTACATTGAAATGTGACACAGAGACTGGCAGGTTTACTTTCTGTTCATGTGTGATGGAATAGATTAGTAAATCCTATCCTACTTCCTACTAATTCTACTAATATTATAAATGCGAAAGTTTGTAAGAATGTGTGTGTGCGTTTGTTGCTCTTTCACGCATAAACTACTGAACCGATTGCAATGAAATTTGGTACGTAGACAGCTGGACAACTGGAATAACGCAACTTTTTATCCCGATATTCCTAAAGGATACGAACTTACGCTGGTAAAACCGCGGGGCGCAGCTAGTTCTATTATAAACCAATAATGTTTAAAAAATATTTTCCAAGTTTCGTTCATGACTCATCCATCAGCCACGTGCGCTGGTCTATTCTGTATACATTGTGGTGGGTACTTGCTTTCAGGGTTATCAATTCTTAGTAAATCCTGTGTGATGCAAGTCGATGGCTTCGATGTAAGGTTCGAAATTGTTCTAATATAAAGTATTTGTATTGTTTTTACATTGAAAAATGAATGAACAAGAATTATTTGTGAACCTATTTAATAGCCTTATTGCTTGAAATATATTGGATTACTAGCTGTCCCGGCGAACTTCGCAACGCCAAAGAACATTGTTTCCACATATTTTTCTTATCGTTCTATCCTCTTAAACCTTCCCTAGATCTCCACGGACATATCAAGACCAAAATAAGATAAATCCGTTCAGCCGTTCTCGGGTTTAAGCGAGACTAACGAACAGCAATTGATTTTTATGTATAAGATTAGATGCACCCGACAAACGTTGTTTTGCCTTGCTCTTATCATTTAGGTGGATGAAAAATAGATGTTGGCCGATTCTCACACATACCCAATATGCACACAAAATTTCATAAGAATCGGTTCAGCCGTTTCGGAGGAGTTTGGCAACGAAAACTGTGACACGAGAATTTTATATATTAGATTTCCACTTTATAACATATTCATCGCGTTGTATCACACACAATAACCAGGAAAGTATGATACAACGAATCTGCTTTTAAAACTGTGGGTAAATAAATCAACAGTTTGCCCGTCATTACCAGAGCCACAGCCTTCACGGCTGACAACCCCATATTTACTTTGAAACTAATTCATTTTGCGGAAGACTCGGTTGGCCGCTAGATTGTTTCAGTGAGTTCTGTAAACGCGGTTCGGATGCGATGCGGAAACCTTCAATATTACGTGCACCCCGGTATTTATACACACTTGTAATTATTCGTAACGCCACTTCGTAATCGGTTCTGTGCGAATATTCACGTGCGGCATTTGCATTTCGTTCGTAAGACTAAGTTTGTTTCAATGTTCTTGGATTGTACCTACTGGGTATGTTTTCGATGTGTGTTGCGCTCGCGCCGCCTGGTTCTGTTTGTTAAAGAATCAGACGAAATTCCTAAGTTAGCGGTCGTAATTATGCCATGTTTATTTTAAAGGTTATGATGTTGTCTACAAACGTTTTGTTCTCTACATGTTATCTACAAACAAGAGCACCGATGTTTCTAAGGAAGTATCACTCCAAATTCTGCAATGGGACCATATTGGGAACTTCGTTACTGGGGGACGTCGGTTAAACATATTCATGGCATTCCAGCACCATATTATGCTAAAATCATTTAAAAAATAACCAGCAAACGAAATTAAAGAAATAAAGTTCTTAATGACAGCAATATAAATGGAATTAAGCGAAAGAAACGAGGGACCAGCTTTATTACCAATCGGTGTGATAGCTTCTAAAGTAGGTTTTGTTGCAGCCTTTTGTCGTTGCCATGGAAACAATAAACTTCACAGATTAAATAACCTGTCGCTATCATAACTCGCGCATTCAATTGTCGGATAAAGAATCAGCTATACGAATTGTGCTAATGGAAAAAAACATTACAAATTTTAATCATAAACTCTAATATACCGCGTTTGTATTTCTGGTTATGACGAATTGTGTTTGAGTTTCGTGACCGTAATGTCGTGAAACTGTAAATAATGCTATTTGTCTTACAGCAGTGTTATAACACTTGAGTATGCTTCTCACGAAACACTATCCTCACATATTGTTTCATTGATTCTATCAAAATATTATCGTCAAATTTTTCCACGCGTACCATGTTATATGTATGGCTGTTGAGATCTGCTATTGTTTGTTTAAATTCTTCTGGCCGTTGTTTTAAAAATTCCTTGGCTCTTTATGAAATTTGAGTGGTTTTCAAAGCTATGATAATATGAATGCTTGTATGATCAATCATTACGTTACAATTTTACGTTAACCTGTCATCAAACAATTGAAAGTCATATTAACAATAGCGTTCCACCCCGACTTCGCCTGTGGTACATAAAAAAAAAAAATACAAAAAATAAGTACATATATAGCCTAAAGCCTTCCTCAATAAATAGGCTACATAAAACTGAAAGAATTTTTCAAAACGGACCAGTAGTTCCTGAGATTAGCGCGTACAATTAGACAAACTCTTCAGCTTTATAATATAAGTATAGATAAGTATAGATTACATTAAAATACCTACATTGTAAAAGGTTATGAATTGTACCGTTTTATAGCAGCCTCTTTACGAAGAAGTGAAACCTTTCATCTACTATTGGATAAGTTACACCGAAATAACTCTGATAGGCATCACGATAAGTTGACGTCTCCATTCCAGGCATACTTCGTTAAATTTCCATTCAGACGATTAATTCGACAGCGTTGCCGTCTCAATATCAATTGTGTCTAATAAATCATTGCCAACTGAAATCATTGATAGGAATTGAAGCAGACATCTCCCATACATTGAATTGTTTAAATGGGTTATTTGCATAATTGCTTCAAATTGCCCATCGACAGTTTATTGGTGTCGAGATTTGCACTCGTCGTCCCTGCCCAAGGGCGTCGGGTGACGGACGCGGAGTGTTGGCGCTCAATGCTGTAATTCGTTGCATTTGCGTGATTCTAAATGCGTTTCTTAGAAATACAATTGGGGTCATTGAAAGCTGATTAAAAATATGGATTACGATTTGATGTTTTACATAATGTAACAGCTTTTTAACTTTTGTTTATTATTGATGAATACTTTGTACATCTAAATACCCTAATGTCCACACAATTATTGAAATGGAACTCTAAGCTTAGCAATATTGATTAGATACTTGTGTTCTTACTGAAGTATCTTATAATAGCTCAGCAGTCACCTTCGATAGTGTTTCATCATATTATATGTTCCGGCCAGTTATTAGAGTAATATTATCTCTTTGAACAAATCTTGTATCGTAATGACAACAACGCCGATCGCGTTTTCCCGCCTAATTTTAACAGTTAGTGACCACAACCGTTTTCCAGCTAGGAATTTTTGATTTTCGAACAATAAGACCACGTTCCGTCCCTCTCCTGTCCCTTATAAAACCAATAGGAGCAACAAGGCGAGAACATTCGCACGTAAGATGTGACATAACAGAATCCCAGTAACTGCAACGCACGCACCGCATTGCGACTGTTTATTTATAGTGAGCATAATTCTGTATTCGGTAATTACCTATGTATGTGCGTATCCTTCGCCGCAATTAGAAGAAGATTGCATTAATGGAAACGAAACCGCTTCTCGAATAGGAGTTTCCGTAGAGTTTAACGTTTTACTTCTGTTTTCGAGAAATATCTGAATGGTGCTGTGTTTCGTTCGGTGGTTGGGGGAGCCAGAGGCCCATATCTTTTTCTTTATTTATCCTAGTCCTTTCCTTTATTCCTCTCGTCAATCCTTTCTTAATCCCTGTCCAATTTGAATTCGGCAATCTATTTGTAGGGGCGTAATATATGCAATCAACCTTACGTCTCTCAAAATGTTCATGGGCGATGGTAGCGCTTACAATCAATCGACTCGCCAGCTCCGTAGCCGACGGTGACATTACAAAATGCATCATCTATTGTATTTTGTGTTAAATGTTCAAGTGAGTTATGATGACATTTAATATCCTACTATCCTACTAATATTATAAATGCGAAAGTTTGTAAGGATGTGTGTGTGTGTTTGTTGCTTTCACGCAAAGACTACTGAACCGATTGCAATTAAATTTGGTACGTAGACTGCTGGAAAACTGGAATAACATATAGGCAACTTTTTACCCCGATATTCCTACTGGATACGGACTTACGCGGGTGAAACCGCGCGGCGCAGCTAGTTTACTCATAAATGAGTGCTCACTTCGCTCCGCAGGTTAAAGGGAGATATCAAACTCTGACTGTGATATGTGTGTTAAAATCATGATAATCGATCGATCAATTCATTGTCATTTATGGATATGATAAAAATATTTTTACACATAAGTCATTATCGCATCGTTGTCACTTTTTATATTATTTTAACACGTACAATAAATCATCAAACTTTTGTTGCTAAACACTGTCAAAATCAGTATAGCATTTCTGATTGGCTTTGTATACAATTATGCATTGACTCAACATCACAGTCTTAATAAGATTATGTCTAGGATAATGCGCTTATATTTGTAATGAGTCGCTTCTTGAAATTAACGTACTGGTCTTACAAGATTATAATATTTTATTTATTTGTTTGTTTTGTTTACCTTTTTGTACAGCATGTTGTGGCATAAATAAATTATCAGCCATTGTATTGGGTTAATTGTGAACGCTTTGTATTGTTGTATGTTTGTTAGTCTTTACCTCTAAAAGAGATGATAAGGCAAGAAATTTGCGCAAATAAGTATATTATAGTCTACTTTCTAATTTAGTTGAACCGCGAAACAGCGAGTATCGTCAAATATTGATACTTCAACTGCCATATATGAATAGATAGCATTATGACGTAATCTCATAATATTCATTATGAAAGGCTAAAAGCCTGGCGTTTCGTTAGAGGACACCGGCCGGGTCGATGGCAAATGACAATTATTTAAGCGGCACTCACGGGGTTGGTTGTAATTAGTTGAACTCAAACTAGAAACATTTATTTATTCATTCGATTAGTCTTCTAGAAGCGCTTTTGAATATAATAGTCATTACATGGTTTTATCATTTACAATCGATTCGGAAGGCAGTTTCTACAGAGAGGAGAATTTTGGGGAGGTATTCATGAAGTTAGCTATGTTGCTTTATATGAAATTAGCTATGTTGCGTTATATAATAGCAAATAGATTCTAACCGACTTCAAAAAAGGAGGAGGTTATCGACTGTATTATTATTTTTTTGTGATTGTTACCTGATAACTCCTTGATAGGTCAACCGATATTGATGATTCTTTTTATATACGAAAGCTGTTATCATGTGATCAATTTTAAATTTTGTCTAGTTCCGACAGTTTGAAGGCGGTTAAGATTTTTGTTAAAAACACTTTTTCTTAGATGATAGAAGGTATGTGGATACTAAAGATTAATTAGACTCTGCTCTTTTGATAGTTTCTGCGAGACTGACGTACTAAGGCAAGATGTCCGAGGGAGATTTATAATAATAGAATGTAAAAAATAATATGTGGGAGTCGAGCACGCTTCGGCACGAATTGGGCCAGCTCGCACCGGGGAAATTCTACAACCCACATAAAACTGGTATGAAATAATAACATGCTATTGTGTTTCGTACGGTGAGTGGAGGAGGAAGCCCTGATTCCTTTTCCTCACCTTTCAGTCCATTCCTTCTGTCCACTCGTCGATACTTTCCTTATCTTTTTCCCCTTAAAAGGGCGGGCGGTGGTGATCGCTTACCATCAGGCGAAACACCAGCTCACTTGCTTGCTATAACATAAAAAAAAATATATAACGCTATTTGATATCTTGTCAGTCATCAATCCAGGATAAAATTTCATACTTTAATAATGCTCTTTTAAAATTTACTCAAAGTTCCATATCCTTTTCCTTACCCTTCCCAGTCCTTTCCTTTATTCCTCTCGGCAATCCATTTGTAGAGGCGTAAGGTCTGCAATGAACCTTATGCCTCACCAAATGTTCATGGCCGATGATAGCGCTTACCATCAAGCGTCCCACCAGCTCCATTGAGTTTATTATTACCAAACAACCCAATTCATGTGCAAGTATGGTAAATAAATACAATCGTTATCACTAAGCATGCTAGTATCAACCCTTAACCTTTTCTTGTATTTTATTTTACGGGCGCATTTTAATATTAAAGACTGAAACGGATTTTAAACGCAATTTATCAAAGAACGTGGTCACGTGGAGACTAGTGTTCGAAACGTCGGGTAAATTAATGGAATGATTAGATCGCGTTCAAAAGTCTTCATTTCCAAAGTATCAACACTTATAACATTCTTCTTCTTGTTCTCAGCCTTTGTGTGTCCACTGCTGGACGTAGGCCTCTCCTATGGCACGCCATTTGGCCCGATTAAAAGTTTCTTGCTGCCAGTTTTTGCCTGCTTCTTTTTTATATCATCTTCACTTTTGTATGTCATCACTCCACCGAGTCACAGGGCGCCCTACGCTTCGTTTGCCGAGCCGTGGTCTCCACTCTGTAATACGAGTGCCCCAGCGGTTGTCTGCTCTGCGACAAATGTGGCCAGCCCACTGCCACTTCAGCTTGCTAATCCGGTGCTTGCTACTTATAACATTAGTATACTGAATTACATCTATTCTATCTAATATGACATAGATTTATTTATCAATGTTCTCTCTCTTTCACTTTCAAGGCTCTATACCTAAGTAAGAATGAAACAGATTGACTAACCCACTAACCCCATAGTCGAAACATCGATTATAAATGTTTACAAACACGTGGCTTAACGTTCGAAATTTAAATCGGCAAGCCTATATTTGTAGACTAACTTTTGCCCACTATTTAATAATCTATACAAATATTATAAAGCTGAAGAGTTTGTTTGTTTGTATGTTTGTTGGTTCGTTTGAACGCACTTCAAACAAACACACTAATCTCAGAAACTACTGGTCCGATTTGAAAAATTCTTTCAGTGTTAGATAGCCCATTTATTGAGGAAGGCTGTGGGTTATATATTATATGAACCACCGGTGAAGCTGTGGCGGACCGCTAGTATACATATCAACCTTCCTCTTGAATCGCTCTATCTATTAAAACATACCCCATCAGAATCTGTTGCGTAATTTGTATGCTTAGATATACTATGTAGGTTTTATACTATGTAGGTATTACAACATCTATCATGTAATATTTTCACTTATCGATTTTGGCAAGGATACAAAAAATCTGAAACATCGGACAGGTGAATGAAATGCCAACTTTCTTCATCGATGTATCGAGGAAAATTACCGAGTTATTTATGATTGCATAACATAATTAACATGTGTGTGTGTCATACGAATACATACACATCTTAAAAATCCAGTATCGTGATGTATGTTCCCAATGAACTATTCACCATCTCGACCGATGTTGATGAAATTTGGCATTTTATGTGTAATTTGGTCCAAGTTATTATCCGAATAATTTATAATCTTAATATTTTTAATTATTACTCAGCGACAGCAACGCGTGGCCGAGTATGCTAATTCATTCTATTTTTAACCATCAACCAATGGTGGTATTGTAAGTCATCATTGTTTGTATGAATCACCGTAACTCCGAAACGTTTTTCTATTTGAATTTGTCGTAAGCATCGTCCTTCGAGATAGTTCTTCATCATCATCATCATCATCAGCCCTTCTATTGTTCCCACTGCTGGGACACAGGCCTCCTATGAGGGTTCAGGCCATAATCCACCTGGCTGGCCAAGTGCGGGTTGGCAGATGTCACATGTCGTCGAACTTTTGATTCTTGGACATGCCGGTTTCCTCACGATGTTTTCCTTCACCGTTTTAAGCAGTGGTGATGTTACCTACATGCGCAGATAAATTGAAAAATCAATTTATTTCCTGCACGCTCGTCCGGTCTCGAACCCCGACTTATCGATTTTGAAGTCCGAGGTTCTCACCACTGAGCCACCACTGCTTTTATCATATGAGATAGTTCTTAGCTATATACATATGTTGGAACACATTGGATTGAAGCAGGGTCACAAATAGTTTTAAGTTCCATTCAATCGACTTCAAAAGAAGAGAAGGTCATTAATTGGGCTGTATGTGTGTATTTTTATGTGTTTGTTACCTTATAACTTTATACTGAGTGAGAACAGATTCATATGATTTTTTTTTTATTTAAAAGTTGTTGCCTACCATGTGAGCCTATTTATATTTGATCAAGTTCGGACAATTTGAAGGCGATTTAGTTATCTGTTAGAAAATAACTATTTAAACTACTGAATGTGTAAGTGTTGATGTCATAATTAGATAAGGTAGCCATTTTAAGTTACTCTTTGATAGGAATTCCGTTGGTTTATCGTCATCACATACACAGTCTAATAATACATACCGTCGGGCAATGAAGACATTCAGGCAGGTCAATCGTCCGGGGCGAGGGGCAAGGCGAGGGAGGAACGAGCCAAAACTACATACGCTATGTTGTTAGCAGCTCGGGACATGTTTAAGGGCTGGGGCTGCGGCGTAAATTTTATCATTATTATTTATATAACCGCAACATTTAACGACTTTTTCAATGAGATCAAAGACTGTTGAACTACTGTATGTTTTCCTTTTATGCTGTGGTTTAAACTATTAATCTGTAAAATATCAACACTATTATAAGGATGTAGGCTCAATGTTTGAGGAATTTTTACCTGTATATTTTAATTTAAAGATTAATTTTTTATCACACCCGAAAGGATTATGTGTTATTGAAATTTTATTGTGACCTGGTACCCTCGGGAAAGGTGTTAAACGAAATAATATGAATGAATTGGTTTTTTTTCTTTTTTAGTAAATAAATACAAGTACATATAGGTTATAGTTTAAAGCGAAAGCTTCCAATCAAATTACTGGTACTGTCTACTGATGTTATAAATAGAGAAGATAGTTTTTTATGTATGTTTGTACATAGTTAATTGCGAAACTAGTCAACTGTCCAAAACACATATTCCTTTCTGGACTACTGGAGTTAGAAGCATGTAGCGTACATTATTCCTAAGCGTTATATTCGTATTTTATAATTACCTCCGATCAAAACGAACGGAGCCGGGGTGAAAGTATCTACTCATTACGTTCTTGTCATTGAAATCTAGTGGCTGTATAAATGGTTCGCAAAGGGAGTCCATAGCATGAATGTATGTACGTTTTTTAGTCAAATAGTCAAACGCATATTCGGTAATCGGATGGATACAACGGATCTTTCTAGAAGTTCCCATAAACGATACAATAATTAACATGCGAACAGCGCTACGAATGCGGATCACCTCCTTTATCGTGTTCCTATTATGGCCGGTGACCATCAACTCTGTCATACAATTATGTCCCCTATAATTATGTAACAAGGCTGCAAATTAGCATGCAATAAAACTGCATACTTGGCACTTTCAATGTGAAATTATAAAGTACCTTGTATATTTTATAGTATTGTTAAATTTGTTTAAATACAGTAGCGTAAAAAGTGTCTAATATCCGGTATAACGTAAAGCTAAATTATTATTCATTAATGCATTTTTAAGTTTAAATCGTTTGTTAGAATATCTGTAAAATGTTGCATACACGCGGTAATATCAAAAAAAGCCTTTAGAAAAGTAACTCCATTCTCCGTCCATTTATTCTACGAAAAATAAATATTTTTAGACATATTCATTCTCATACAAGCTACTAAAGACTCGCTATACGAGAGTTGGTGATAAATAAGAATAACAAAAAAAGAAAAATGTATAAATATGTATATTTTGATTAATATAAATAAAAGTGTAAAGAAAACACGTGCTCACAGGCGATAGGGCGTCAGTATCAGACGTTTTATTTACATTTTATTGTCTGGAAAAACAAAGACTTCTGAAAACATAAACACGTATTGTTCTGTATATCTTTTATTGTTTCCATGTTTATGGCTTCAAAATGTATGTTAAGAATGATTGGAGATTCTAGTGTTTTCTAGAATTTTTACGAACGGAAAATAGAGCTGTTATGGATCCGTCTTCTGGTTGTGTTTGATAATACGTACCACTTTCATCACATACTTTACACTACATGTATTTTGACGGAAAACGTAGAACAATTGAAATAATGAAATAGCTAATTAACAATCCGAAGAGCAAAACACTGGTTAAAGTTTAACGATTCAATTGATCAAGAAATAAATTTTCCATCTATGTTGTGGGTATGGGTATCCATTTCACTTTAATTGTACCAATTGATATTTTACAAGTTTTGCTGGAAATCGATCCCAGGTTCGTCTTGTACATTACATTCCGATGCTAAACACTATGAAAGTGGAGCACTCAATCAAAGGAGGGGCAGTTGAGTTTCCTTCGACAGGAATTGGCCCATCGCGCATCGGGGAAGGTACCACTCCCTAAAAGAAGATACGCATGAAACGGTCGCATGTCATTGGTACTGTGCTGCAATGAATGGGAAAAGAAACTGTTCTATAAAAGCATTCACTACTGAATTCATCATTTTCACTATAATAAATATATTAAACAATACGCATATGATATCAGAATAATAAAATATAACCATTTGCGAGAAAGGCTAACGCTTTTATGAGTCTGATAAGGAGTTTTTGTAGCTCTCGCAAACACGTGGCTCGAGCGGTCGTGATTAATATTTATACCTTCATTGTCTTTATTCTTAATAATTGGCACAGAGCTGAACACTGCTTCGAATTTATTTTCATGTTTATTTATTGGCAATAACTTCTGTGATTGTTGGAACTAGATGATTTTAATTACATGAATTTTATTATCTGTCGAAAAGATGTTATCTGAGCGTCAGTCAGATTCGAATGTAGAGGATCGGGTATCTCTCTATTCCTTGTGTCTGCTGCAGAAACTACTAAGGCTAAAATAGCAATGTATGTGACGCAGAGAGATGAGAATTGGGGATATCAGGGATTTCATGAAATTGATCGACCAGTAAATGAGATATCACTAAATATTCGACTCGATCTTTCGGGGTGTCGTGGTATCCCTATAGATTTCATTCCTCTGCGACATGTACCTATACTGTTCTCATTTCTTTGCATAAATGCAGATGTGCTGTCTTTGAATGGTTACCTCATTTTGTATATACAAGGTTCCAAAGAAGTGGCTTAAACAGTTATAGTAAAGACAGGATATTAGATATACGATGTAAATGGTTATCTTATTTGGTGTTACTATAAATTACAACTGGTCAATGGCCTTCATATGTGAACGAAATTTTAATGTTTCGATGCGTAATTTTACATTGTCTCTTGACCTACCTACCATAGACAGATGATTAATGTAAAGGATTAAAGAATGCACTTTTATAATTATATTTATTTATTATACACACAAGAAATAATATGTAATCATACAAAATTAAATTATGTTATACATATATAAGTAAATTATAACAACAGTTACTTAATAAACTTACTAATTCTCATTTAATATTGTATATGCGAAACTTTGTTTGCTTGTTTGTTTATTTGTCTGTATTTCTTTAGATGGTTAGAAGGCTAGAGAAAGACATAGACAACTTTTTATAGCGTTACAACATCTCATTTCCATGGAAATTTCTAACGACTAGGCGAGCGCAGCCGCGTGTCGGTACTTGTTTGCAATATGTATAAGATATTAATTGTATAGCATTTTTGATGTTAACATATCAATAGTTTGTTTATATTTCTATTCGTTTAAATTATTCATATTTTATCGTGTTTTCTATAATTATTTTGACGACAAGGCTTTCAGAGAATTAAACAATACGATGAGAATTCATTTGAACTAAAACACGGAATATTTAAATCCGTGCCGTGCACAGTGATTGCTACAAATTGACCTTTCGCCTGTTATTGTGTCGCGACGGGTCAAGTGGCCGCTGGATTAGAACCTTCTGTTTCGGTTCTGTTCTGTATTGCTATTTAAAATTCTGTAGATGTGTTAAGATGTGGTACAAAAGTCACTTTAGCATTCTTTGTCAGTTTAGCAAATTAGAAGATTTATTATATACTTACTAATACTACGTAATTCGACTAGATGATAGATATTAAGATACTCAAGCTTTAACTCTAGATGGGGACTATCTTTTTAATGTTTCGACATTGTGAGCATTTGAGCTAGTGGGTCGCGTGGTGATAAGTGACCATCACCACCCATAAACATTTGCAGAGGGAAAACCTCGGCAAATGCGTTGCCCGTCTCGACTTAAAGGTATGGAAAGGTTTGTTGACTGGAATATAAGGTGAGGAAATGTGTGTGTGTGTGTGTGTGTGTGTGTGAAAAATGATAGAACTTCTGTCTCCGACTACTTGATTGATATTTGACGAATGTTGGATTCTACCAGTGTCTGTAGCTATCTAAGTCTTAATAGATTATCTGCTATAATTCGTCTAATATTAGACATTTTGTAGGAGACTTTCGAAAGAACAGACTAGATATGAAAATATATTTGCTAAGATCAGGTAAACATTCAAGCCCAAAGATCATATGCGACTATTCGAATTTGTATTTAAAAATAATAAACCACAAAGAATATAATGCAATGCACACGTCGTTGTCGTCGTATTTATCGTGATATTGAAAGCGGTTATCGATAAGATTAAGTTTTATCTACTGATTAGATTTGTTTGAAAGAAAAGTACGCTCCTGTTCAAGCAGTTACGTAATGTATGTTGCAATATCGATAGATGTTATCGTCTTGGTCAATCATCACCATCACCAGCCCTTTTGTTCACACTTCAGGAACGTTCATGCTTGTTACTTCAGGCTATTCCCCTCGCTAGACAACTGCTTGACCGATTTCAAAAATTATTTCACCGTTGGATATGTACGCAATCCCTGTGAGAGGCCATATTTATATCGCAGGCGAAGCCCGGACGGTCTGCCAGTTAACAATAAAATACTTCCTATAGTCCGAATTAAATATTTACGAAAATAGAAATGAAGTAATTTAATATTGACTCTGTTTGAGTATTTTTTTATATCTACTCGGACAATGTCATGGTAAAGCATTAATCATGAAAGTCAAGTGTCTAATCGCTTTGTTTGTTTGGTGACGTAACATATTTCAGCGATCTGTAAAATCTTATTGAAGATCTCGAATGAATATTGTGGACGAAACAAAAATTTGGTTTATATATTCATTATAATGATGATTAGAGTTAATAAAATCCTAATGTTAATCCGTTGCAATGTATTTATCGCTAATTGAATCGTATGCTATCAAATATTATTGTTTCATCTATCTTTATGCATATAAAATTCTCGTGTCACAATGTTAGCTAGCCTACTCCTCCGAAATGGCTGTACCGATTCACATGAAATTTTGTGTGCACATCGGGTAGGTCCGAGAATAAGCCAACATCTAATTTTAATACTCCTAAATGATGGAGCGTTTACGCGGTCAACTAGAAATTTATTGAATTAACAATTATCATTATATTTACTCGACTTGGGTCGTTTTCATATTATTGATTGTTCCCTGAAACATAAATCAAAGTTTGCAAAAGATTTGTCCCCTATCGGTACGTACTCTGTAGAGTTCGATAAGAAATCCTTTACAGTACGAGCATACGAGTATTACTATCGCCGACATGCGGTAAAATCAACCGTTAAATTAATAGTCCAGGTTATCTATGAACCGTCCCAGCTTATTTTTTTCTTGACTTACAATTTGTTATAACGACACGGCTGATTACTATTCAGGTAGTTAGTCAAACGGCGCCTTATATCCCCGAGTCTGGGCTATTTCGATCAACGAGTAATTCTACATGTAATATAAATAATTGTTTTTCCAAAAAAATCCATATATCCGCTTCCAGCGTTCCTGATATGTGGCAGGCCGTTGATTCTTGTGAACGTGCATTGCAAAGATGCGCTCGGCGAAGAGGATAGCAAGAGACTGAAGGAGATAGCGGATGTCGCGGTCGCGGCGAAGCTCCAGCTCGCTTTCTTGGGCGAGTTTCAGAAGTGGGATAATATTGGGCGTGAGTATTTTGTTTTAATATAACTAAAGCGCTTATGTTAAGTTTTGTATGAATTGTAGGGTTATTTTTTGGTGGTCTATTGGTTTACCAGAAATTAGGGCCTCACGATAGATTATTACCACAATAATCCTACAAATATTATAAATGCGAAAGTATGTGAGGATGTGTGTTAGTCTGTCACGCAAAAACTACTGGATCGATTGCAATGAAATTTGGTACGTAGACAGCTGGACAACTGGAATAACATATAGGTAATTTTTTATCCCGATATTCCTACGGGATACGGACTTACGCGGGTGAAACCGCGGGGCGCAGCTCGTATAATAATAAAAATAATGATAATAATTGAATTGTTGTTTATCCTTATGCTTTATCATCACAGGTGGTAAAAATCCTTTTATCAATTAATGAAACTTAACGTCAATTCATGACGCGACAGATTTTATTGTTGAAATGAGAGAAAAATTTATTGTGGACATTTGTAATACTTGTATATTATTTGGATTATAAAGAGCCGTAGTGACTCAGTGGTTACGACCTAGGACATAAATCAAGAAGTCGGATGTTCGAGACCGGACGATACACATTGAACGTAGAAATAAATTGTTTTTTCAATTTATCAGTTATCTCCATTTTGTTCAAACCATCCAGTTGTCTGTGAAAAATCGGTATTTTGCGATAAGACCGCCGCAACTTAGGTTGTATCTCAATTTAGAATTATTTTAAGAAATGCGTTTATTTACTAGAACTTACTAGGCAATACGCGTTTTTAGAACTAATATTGACTCGTGCCTCAAAAATAAATACAATAAAAAAATTGTCTAATTGGTCGAGCCGTTCTCGAGTTTTACGCTTAGCAACACTCGATTTAAGCGATACATTTTTATTTATATTTATTAATTATTATTATGGGTATAAATATATAATAACATTGTCCACTCTCCACTTTCTTGGCTTACCGAGAGCCCAGA
Source organism: Zerene cesonia (assembly GCF_012273895.1). Classification (NCBI taxonomy): domain Eukaryota; kingdom Metazoa; phylum Arthropoda; class Insecta; order Lepidoptera; family Pieridae; genus Zerene; species Zerene cesonia. The sequence continues at coordinate 9,897,488 of NC_052102.1, read as the reverse complement.
TGACGCTGAGCGAATTCTCCCAAAAGAAACTGTTTTTTTATTTGTCTATATGGAATACATAAATCATTATATTCCGATCACAAATTACGTTATATAACGGATACGATAAGCCCCGTAAGCGGGCTTTGTTTGAAGCTGTCATCGCATCATATGACCGGAGATGATAACAAGTGATCTTTGAGCCAACGGGTATTAAATCAATTCGCCCGGTTGTTACGCGAGTGTTCGTGATTTTAAACTAGCTTTACCCTCCGACTTTCCTCCGGTATCAATTCAGCGATCTGGTCGTCTTTTCATACAGATTTTTTTCATAATAAACTGTCCCTTATTTCGACACTTATGAGGTTGATTAAAAGGTAGTCCATTACATTAGACCCATTACAAAAACCATCGTAAAAATACCGTTATAATAAAACTGGAAAGTTAGCAATCGGAATTTTTGTCCTCATAATAATAATGTGTTCAATGTCATTTCAAATTGTGTATCCGAAAATAGAGGCCTTTAAATATCATTAACCTCTACGGTTACAAAGTAGCTCGATAATCGTGTTCTTATCAATAAATTAATATGATACAGATATTGCAACTTATTTAGATTGATAATATAGCTATAATATTGCCTAATAATTATTGAATAGAATAAAAAAAAAAAAAAAATACATTTCATTTTTCACAGTTTCCTTGAACTTTAAAGCTTTCACTAATGATTAATTTTTGTCAACAGTGTTACAGAATTGCGAATCGTTACTCGACGAAGAAATAAAAACAACAGTGGATGCGAATTTTTCCGGAAAGAGCACAATTTTATGCCCTGGGACCATAGACGCTAGCAATTTTATAGGACGTTCGGGGGCTGTTAAATCTGGGCTCTGTCATCTGGCAATACCACGCGGCTGGTCTTGGGGCGGGCCAGCGTCACCCTTCTGCCCAGTGTGGACAGAACTAAAAATACCCGATTGACAAAAAATAAAAGTTGTCGATGGTAGAAAATTATCTGTGGTGTATTGCGCGACGACAGCGCTCTTCCTTCTCATACAGTGTCTATACTTTCTGTTCCATATCTTAAACTTCGTATAGGTCGGCCATTTTGAATTTTTCTGAAGTTCCCGCTATTTTTACGTTTTCTTTTTTTGGGGGGGATTTTGAATAGTTTAAGCAAATCAAATTAATTTTGCATTTTGTCGAATTATTACTTACGTAATCAATGATTGTATTTATTGTAATATATTTATGACATAATATATTCGAGTGTAGATAATAAAAATTTCTGTAAATAGGCTGTAATTATTATCGTATCATGTTCCTTTTATACTTCCATTTGAATAGCTAAAGAATTGCGTCCTCAGGTTGAAATACTATTATAAAAATGCTATATTTTTGAAGATAGATAAAATGCTCTACTTAACATTTTCAGGAATTCCATTTTTAGATTGTAAGAAATCGATGCCAAATTTTTCGTGTCAATAAAGTAATTTTTATCAGATTCGTGTAGATTTCAACAGTTTTTTTGAATATTAACAATATTTTTCTCGAAACTACGGTAGTGATTATTTTCCAATATTTACTTAGAGAATAGAAGAAAATATTTTTGATGCGCAATAGTTAAAATTCCATACGACTAGTGTTACGGGCATCTTAATTAAATTGTAACGTTGTATGTACCTGAGAAAATTTCCTCTTAGATATTAAAATAGAGTGGATAAAATATATATGTATTTTTTTTTTGCTTCTCAAAAGAATTTAGTTCAAATTGTTTGCCAACAAATAAGTTATTGTTACGAAGTCAGTCCGTGCGAAGAAATAAATCGTCTCAAGTATAGAGATTATGGAAATTATGTGATATCACATACAAAGTATTCGATGAATTAATATTTTTGTATGATGTGTATAAACTGTGTAGTGATTGATCTCGTATTTATAAATGTAGAGTTTATTTTTACGAATGTGACACTTGCAAAGTTTTTTTTTTTTTGTTGGCCTCGAGACCGTGGTTTTTTTTT
>NC_052102.1:9885873-9894488 GCF_012273895.1 Zerene cesonia | reverse complement strand
TTTTTTTTTTTTTTGTTACCTGATGACTCCATGGGTTTTCAAACGATTGGCGTGTTTTGGTGTTTCATAGGACGTCGTTGTCATTTGGTCCCATTTTAGAATTTGTGTGGTAGCTCCCTCGTCGGAACGTTGGTAACTAATTACGTAGAAAATAATTTTTTTTTAAATAACATCTATCTTAATAATGTCATAGTAAAATATAATTTTGCACATATATATCGCCGCGGTCTCTCTCTTCGCTTATTTTAATTGTGATTTAATTTTTGTTTTAAGCAATTTAATGTTATAAGTGACCATACAAGCAATAATATTATTTTATATACACTTGAAATATGAATTTACATGTGTTAGTGTCGCAAATTACCTATATTTTGTGATAAATAGTAAATTATTTTAACCGCGTAAATTATGTTTTATGTTACGGCTTCGGTGTCATTTATTTGGTGAATTTTAATAAATCAATCAAATATAAATCGTTGTTTTATTTGTTCAAAGAGTTAATTTTTTATTTTATAAAGCAGAATGTTATAAAGACAGTCTTTACATGAGAGATAATTGAAAGCCAAAAAATTGGGACTGGAAATAAACTCTAGACTGAACAGTTTTATATGCATTGCCGGGTATGCAAAATTCATATCATAGGCTTTTTTTTACGAAATGAATACTCATAATATTCCCATCGAATTTTTTTTTCTACTAGATGAATTCTTATAACTCTATAATATGTACATCCCTAACTGGCCTCCCGTCCACCTTTGCAGCCGCACGCGCTGACGTTGAAGTTTGTTTTCGTAGACACAATCCCCACAGCGGAGCGGTGTATACCGGTTGCACGAAGCTAGGGATGTAAACATAGAGTTTAAGAAAAATTGAATAAAAACTTACCTAGTTTTCTTGCTTAAATATATTTTACGTAATTAGCGTATGCAAAATTAGAAATTCCATAAAGCAAAGGGCATTCTATATATTTACAATTGCATTGTCAAAATCGACAATAAATCGATGTCAATAGAAAACTGTCAAAGCTTCAACAAAAATGCCGAACGCGAAACAAAAAGTTGATTCGCTGCTTTTCAACTATGAATCGACGTACAGAACAGATTACCAACGGTATAAAATCAAGGAATACCCCAAAACCGTGTATAAGCCGCGAGTCAGTCACTATGTGAGGGGACTACCCGTGTATAAGAATGTTCATACTATGAGGGAGTGGAGGGGAGACAGACCACCCTTCAACATTCTACACAAACCAAAGGATGTTGTTAGAACGAACCCTAGAATTGTACAACAAGCATTTGTAAGTATTGATTGTATAAGGGGCCACTAACTTAAGAATTTTTACTCTAAAATGTGTGCAAGTACAATCTTATCTTAATATATATAAATCTCGTGTCACAATGTTTGTCCTCAATGGACCCCTAAACCACTTAACCGATTATAATAAAATTCGCACACCATGTGCAGTTCGATCCAACTTGAGAGATAGGATAGTTTAAATAATTTTAATTACGATCAATGACAATCCGGGCGGAGCCGGGGCGAGCAGCTAATAGGCATATATATTTTTTTCAATATCCTTTAGCAACTAAATACTTGTATTAAAGGGGCTGTAAATTAATTATGAATAAGCACTTACACTTGATAGTTGTGTAAATCAGGCATACATTGAATTATTATTTTATTGATATGAGGCATAGATTATTTTACTCGTCTAATCACTATGAATCGAAATCAAGAAAGGCTATATATTATGACTTACTTAAACACAAAAATGACTTAGCTATTTTTTTGTTAGACAAAGATACACACCTCAAAGGACTTTACAACTGTCGCACCTACCACAACGATGTCGTAAATAAATTAACCCCACCAATTTCATTATCTGTGGAATTTCAGGAAGAGCCCATAGACATAGACAGGGAAGAAGTCCAAAAGACCAGGCCTCGTTTGGTTATGACTCCAGCAGTTAGTATGGACGACATAGAGGATCCTCGGGCGCGGGAAATCCTCTGCAAAGATATGTACACGAGTGACATGGCGCGGCACACACGAGAGGCCGTCACTCCTAGCGTTAATGTCGCCGCACCTCTGCCAGGACCGCCTGCGCAGACGAATCCTGTAATAACTTTGATATTCACAAGTCTTGATTGTAGTCAACTTCGTATAGTTAAAGGAAAGCTGTTGATAAAACACGTGTCAGATTACAGTAATTTTATACATACATTTTCTTTTTTACAAATAATAGACACGCTCAGGTATTCTGTTAATTAACAATAACTTTGCTGCTTTAAATAGGTAACCATAATTTTATACCATTATAAAACACTCAGCTAGACAAAGTTATTTGAATAGCAATATTCTGGGACAGTTCCTCACAACTTAAAACAAGATTTTATTGGAATACTACAATTTCACCAGCAAAACTTGTTTTAAAGTTCTAACTTACCTAGCTAAAATTATTTCTTATCTAAAATTGCTAATGAATAATGCTCAAAAGATATTCCTGCCGAAACTACAACCACCGATGGTGTCCCCTGAGTGGCGAATGGAAAGCGTAACCTGGGACGGAAAGCAGCTGAGAAGCTATTGCGACCCCACGAAATCATTTTGGCTTACACAAAAGCTACCCAGGCATGTTTTATGAATACAAGTTTATAAATTTATTCGAATATTCTCAATATTCGATCTTTCTTATATTTTTTAAACATAATAAAGATCAAATGTTCTTCTTTTTTTGTTTCTGAAATACTTATAACAAAAATTGTAAAACGTTATAAAAAATAATCAAAATATGTATGTACTCACAATACGAAAAGTACCTACCACATGAATAGTACAAAATTTATTTGACAACGAAGTATGTGGAGATCATGATTTAGAGACCCAGTGTAATTGCTATGAAATAGTTTTCATATTTAAAAACGTCGGTTAAACATCAAATTTACATCCCGCAGATTATAATTATATATAATATTGATATATTTTATGAAAGGCAGCAGCCACACACATTTTGAATTTAGGTCCTTTCATACAGAAAAGACTTCATAGACATCATCTTTTCATTAAGAGCATGAAATTTCTGATTAATCAGATATCATAATCAGATAAGTAGCTTTGGATTTCACATGGGATTGGGATGATGGAAGCATTTGTTTCATTTACGATCCATTATTTGTATAGAAAAAGCAAAGATTATACATCGTATTATATTTTCAGATGTCGGATGTGCGAAGAAACTGCAATTGTCAAGCAACACCGAGATAATTTGAAAAAAATGAAACAAAATAAATAAATAATTATTATGATCGTAGGATCGTCGTATCAGTACATTCCTATAAACAAAAACAATATATGTTATTAACTAGCTATTTAGTAGAGTTTTATTTTTTTGTGGTGTATTTTATTTTTAAATGTATTCCAATAAACATAGTCGTACTATATGTTTATAAAAAAATGTATTTTTTAACTTGCTTGTTTTATTTTTTTAGTGTATGCCATTGAGAGTTAGCATTATTCCTGAATTATTTCCTCTATAAACGACCACATAGTGCTTGGAGAGCTGACCACTGAACTTTCAAAATCATCGTGTTTTCTAAATCACTTCAGTGGATCCAGAGATTAGCTATTAAAATTTAACGACATTACCTCTCAGATATAAAGTTGTGTATTTATACCTATTACCTACCTTTATTTATATGTAAGTAAATCATTGTTTACAATTTAGTCTACGATAATTTAGTCTCGTACAATTGTAATATAAAATCCTTATTTTTTATATATTTCAGAACATATCGAATCAACAGAATTTTAGCTATATGTCAATGCTTGTCACTTTTTGGACAACTATTATGATTTTTTGAATTATTTTATTTCGTTACACTATTTTATTTTACATTATTTAAAATGTCCATTAATCGCCATATCGATTCCATGTTGTTTAACTATGAAACAACAAATAGAACTGATTTCCAATATAATACTATAACACCAGCACCAAGAACTGTTTATCAAGAGAAAACTCGTCGCAAGAGACTTCATTCTCCGCAATTAATCGATATCCATACGCTTACAAAATGGAAAATCTCGAAAATACCTACAGAATTATATGTAAAGAGAAAGGACATTCTGCAAACCAATCCACAGGATATTGAATTACAATCTCAAAAGCCTGTAAAAGAAGTAAGTTAATTTTACGTTAGCTTTCTGCCTTGTATACCTATTGATTATAATCAACGCAATCACAATATATTCATATCCAGTTCGCCCATATTCGTGCGAACTGAAGACGAGTATCCTATGAGCTCCAGGCCAAGTGCAGGTTGACAAAAATGTCTCATTTCGTCGAGTTTTAAATTTTAAAACATGACGATTTCCACACGATATTTCACCGATTGAGAATTAATAATGTGGATAGAAATAAAAAAATTAATTTATTTTAATACTTTAATAACGTGACGATTTTCTGCTGTTTAATATATAAATTTATAACGTTCAAGATAAAAGTCTCTGATGAAGACCGCAAGAAGGTGCAAGCAACGCGACCGCGGCTTGTGATGACACCAGCAGTCAGCATGGATGATATTGAAAACCCAGAGTAAGTCCATAAACTTCCATATATGATATAGAACAGATTTCTAAATAGATTATATGGGATTTTTTTATGTCTGTGTTACTGTGTAGGTTACCAGATTGTACACATTTTATATAAATTATTATTCTATGCATATGTACCTAAAATTAGCCGATAATTACAGTACCTAAGTAAATAAAGTGCATTGCCTATGTCGACAAAATAGTGTAGGATGGACAATAGGTTTTATTCATGGATAACTTTCTATCTAGAGTTCGTGGGCTTTTGATAAACGACATTTACCAATCGAGCTTACAGAAGATGCAAGAGGAGACGCGGAACTCTTGGCGCGATCACAGTTACCGCGCGCCGCTCAACGGTCACCTAACTTGTGCTCAACCGGTAATAGAATTATTATTCTATTCTATCCTTTATTTTTAAAGGAATGGTAATAATAATTAATGAATCATATATCGAATAATTAAAGTCCGTAAAGATAATTAGCTGTAACACGCCTCGTCATTCGCGTGGTACCCGGATGAAAAATAGCCTAGTGGTAATTCAGACTTCGGACAAATATCCGTATAGGCATGCATCCATATTTACAAACTTTCACGTTTATAAGTATCATATAGGATGTACCCCACAGTCCACACCTCATAACAGAAATTCAATTTACATCTAAAAAGATCTATGTCTATGACAGAATGTTTCTAAATAGTCACATTTGTGTCCCGCTGTAGGATAAAACTGTATTATAAATTGTAATACGAAAATGACATTACTTCCAAGTATAAAATCTTCTGAAATCGTCTGACAGTCTGTGAAAATGCATATGACATTAAAATAAACGTTGAATAACAGATAACTCTGCAAAAGTTGAAAGTGCCTTACGTATCTCCCGAATGGCGCATGGATTCAGTGTCGTGGGACAATCGACAGTTACGCGCGTACTGCGACCCGTGCAAGGAGTTCTATCTTTCGAGAGAACCGAAGTAAGTTTTCTACTCTGGTAACCATGACATTTACAATCGACAATCTAAATATGTATAACTCAAAGACTGACAGTGATCTATCAACGCACAGCTCAAACAACTGGGCGGATGACGGATCACGCTGAAATATAGCATGCAGATAGATGTTTTGACGTAGGCATCCGCTAAGGAAGAATTTTGATAAATTCTTCCCCTAAGGAAAAATATTTCCTTTTTTATTCACTTTTATTAAACACATTAAGAGGCCCTTCCTCTTCACGGGCGGTTTGGATCGCTTAACATCAGGCGAACGGCATTCTCAGCTGGTGGACTTTTTTCAACATATACATATATATATTTCAAGTGTCTCAAAATGTTGTCCATAACCTTTAGGCATGACAGCATAATAAACAGACAGACTAGATTAGATACTACTTTATTCTATACTTATAACAGTATAATATTCGAATTAAAAATACTAGCTATATACGACATGGTAAGTAAAGAAATATTATTTTAAAAGATGCAGCGCGTGTGATTTCACCGCCGCCAGAGGATCCCAGTCAAAGAAAACACACTAATCAGTAACAATAAGCTTTATTTTCAACATCAAAATATACATACGTTTTATATTTTAGAATATTTATTTTGGAATAATGTATTTTAGAATGTTTGTCTTTAATAAACGCTTTTAAATATCGAATTGTTTAATTTCAAAGGCCAGCGCGATGGACCATACGAATTCAAATTCGAGAATAAGATTTATAAGAACCATTTACAAATACCACTTACCTTACTATAAGAAATACATAAAACTAGTCTCATAACCGATTACACTACTTACCGATAATGTCCCTGTTAGTCTATCTGACACTTGACGTAAATTTTCATTTGTAATTTTAACTGACAGATAATTTAAACAGGACATATGTAGAAGCGATGCAACCGGCCACAAAATAGATTAATTATTATGAAATATACCTAGCCAAAAAACTTCTTAAGAATTTTTCTTTAAAATAGTTTAACATTTAATAGCATAAATATTATTTGACAGATTAAAAAAAATCATAGTGTTGCCTACAATGTACTTTAGTTAAGTAATAATAAACAAGGAGTATAATTTTGGTGTTGGGTTCGATAATAAACAAATAATTGATGATTAACAAAATTTATAATTTGTGGTATATTTAAAATAAAACATTATAGTTTTAGTACAGTTCATATTTTTATGAATACATTTTATTTTAACTGGTATATAAAATGCATGCATATTCCAGTGTACAGAAAAATTAATTTTGTTGTTTAATTTTTTTTATTTTTTATTTCTGTCCCTACTTTATAAATATATAAAAGCAACAATGATCACTTAAATCTAAATATCACACCTTTAGCGATGACTCGATTTCTAAATCCATTACTCTTATTAATAATAATTAATTTTCTTTTCTATTTGATAAAACAAATGATAGACATAAAAAAATAAATACATTGATTCGCTAATCTGCTTTTAACATATCAAAAAATCAAGTCAACATCAAACTTAAATACAAAAAAACATTGTATCAACAGAAAAAAAATTTATTTCAACGAAACGAAATATTCATATCAGATTCATTGACCATCAAGAACGAATTTAAAATATCGGATACGATATTAAACAACTGATTAAACTTAATCCTCGTTTATTTGATTAGTTGAACAGTTAACATTATAAATATTTTAGTAATTAATAACAACCCCCTCATTTAAACTTACAAGTATAGATATATTTATATATATAGATAGAATTTAAGAAATAACATAAATAATATATATAATAAACTAAATAACATTATTTTATTTTAATTGGGTTAACATTGAAGGCCATGCATGTGTATATTATAAAGATATTATGTTTCCTATATTATATGTTTTATGAGTACACTATTTTGTTTATATTATATAACAATTTCATATTCGAGTTTTTATTAAACAACTACAAAATAATATAGACCAGATTTTTCAAGTTACAGCTCTTACTTTCTCTTATTTTGAATGAAATGAGATCGAATTAGCTGTTGAATAATTCAATAGAAATTGAAAAAAGCAATATATACAGGTGATTCATAGCTGGTACTGTGCTCAACAGAACTTATAGTTTTTAATAAGCAGATTACGAAAATATTATCTAAAAACAACGATGCGTTTTTTTCTATTAGATGATTCCTTAAAACTCTATGGGTACATCCATAACTGGCCACGTGTCCACTTTTGCCACCTTCACACATACGGTTAAGATTGTTTTCATAGACACTGGCTGAGCGAACATAGATTTTTAAGAAAAAATCTAATAAAAAAGTCATTTTGTCGTTTAAGTTTTTCCCGTAACCATCGTTTGCAAAACTATAAGTACCATTGAGCACATACAACCATCTGCGGGACACCCTGTACATCATACAAGATAGTTAAACAAATGCGTCATCAAGTAGATATCTTATTGTGATAGTCATAAGGATCACATTTGAACCGCCAACCACCCTGATACAAAAAGGCCACTAAGTACATCATTGGACAATAAATATCCTGTTAACAATCTTACCATCGACCAAATGCGAAGTGAGTCGGACCTTGGGTCATATTTGGGTACACACAAGGGTTATATTGGCCAGAGCGAACGCGGAATGTTGCCGCACTAGAGGGTTAGGGTCCTTTATAAGCTGCAAGAGTCTGGATCTGGCTGAGCGAATGATGTCGGGTTCCAGACGGGTCTCTTCTGGGTATTGGGCTTGGATACGGTCTAGATCCGCGTAAAGATATCCTGGAAAAGGTAAAATATAGGTTATATTTGTTGTTTGGTAGTTGTGCTCATTTTTGTATCAAACTCTGTATAAAAATCTCTTATTCTATTCTTCTATAACTTTTACTTCAAATTATTAAATCATCAATAATAGAGCCACATCTCAATAAGGGATACAACGTTTTCAAGTAGTAGTGTAAAGTATATTAAGAACATCTAGGGCAGCAGGGCGCGCACGTGCAGCCCCTCGGCGCACTCTGTGGGAGCACTGACCGAGCAGCAAGGGCGCGCAGTG
>NC_052102.1:9881463-9884873 GCF_012273895.1 Zerene cesonia | reverse complement strand
CACTGACCGAGCAGCAAGGGCGCGTAGGGGCGCAGCGCGTCGCGCGCGCAGTGCAGGTAGGGCAGCAGGGCGCGCACGCAGGCGGCGAGCGCGGCGGGCCGCTCGTCCGCGAGCTGGCGCACGAGCGCGCACAGGAACTGCTCCAGGTACAGCCGGCCCTCGTCCACCAGGTGCGTCTGGATGAACTCGTTCGACTTGCGCGCGTTGAACGTTCGGAACAGCTGCCGGAGAGTCGACTTTGACGCCTGAAAGGGACCATGTTTTATTGGTTGATTTCGATGATAGTAAAGGACTCGTTTCCTTTTCCTCATCCTTTCCAGTCAATTCCATCTTTCCAGCGGTCAACCCTCCTTAAAGCTTAAAGCGGGTAGCGCATTCGCAGAGGCACTATCTCTCCAAATGATTATAAGCAGTGGTGTTCGCTTACCATCATGCGATTGCCCGCTTTTGGGTTAAAAAAAGAGTTAAAAGTTAATAAATATCAAACATCTTTAACATAGTCCAAAATACTCAAAATATAACTTAAAATGCAACTTGCATTTCTAGAGCTAGGAATTTTAAAGCTTATAATATCACGATTTGACCTGTCTCCAGAAATATTAAAAAGAAAAACTCACCCTCACAACAGCAGGATTGGTGTCACACAGATGCAGCAAGAAGCACGGCAGGGAATTTATGGCCTGTTCCACCAAACCCTCAGACTTGACCTTCTCCGCGATAATGCCGAAGAGGTGAATGGAGTTCTCCCTTAACTGGCTGCAATCCGTATTCATGAAGGGGCGGATTTTTTGGGAGATCGCAAGCAATTCTCGGTCGAACTCATTATCCAGTTTGTCACTTTCGGTCAGAAGACGACTGAGACCTTGTATGGCAGCCAGGGGAACGTTCTCGTTGGCCGATCTATGACGAAAATGTTATTCCTTTAATTTGTTTTAGTATATTAATATACCATTGTTATAAGAAAAGTCTTAAGCGCTTGCGAAGTTGTAACGCTTTTAATGTTGCTACGGGCAAGGGGACTGCTTGCTTGCTTGATGGCTTGTAATATAGTTGCAACAAAAAAGTTTGCTTGTGGGACCTCCCACATATATTATATATATAATTTTTTAAAATAGTGCTTGAAAAAAATGGATGTAACGCAAAATTTGGGAGAGTCTTTAAGAATTTATAAATTAATTAGGTTATATAATAAGGTTTCTCTATATTAGGTTAGGTAATTTTATATTCCAGATTTAGATGATAATACGTATAAATTGTCTCACGGCATCATCTGCGCATCGACGCCCTGGCTGAGCGCGGCGACGGCGGCGGGCAGCGCGGCGGCGGCGGCGGCGCCGCGCAGGCGCGCCAGGTTGGCGGCGCCGCGCAGGCTGGCGCTGCGCACGCGCGCACTCGCGTCTTTCCACCCGCCGTCCAGCGTCGCCACCACGCTCTCGATCAGCACCGGGTTGTCGTTGCAGCTGCAACGTTACCCAGCTCGAGTGGACTGTCTCAAAATCGACTGGTGAAATGATGTCTTGAATGGTGGCATTTGGATTGTCGAAGGACTTGTGAAAGGATTGACGAGAGAAATAAAGGAAAGGGCTGGGAAGGATAAGGGAAAGTATATGGGCCTCCGAATTGGGATTATAGATATAATAATTCAAAGATTCAAAGAATTCGATCATACATACAGTTTACAAGGAATATTTTCATCAAATTCATGCGTCATAAAGCCAGAAATCACTTACCGATAGTTCAATAGATCAGCGAGAAGCGCGATGACAGCGCATCGTTGAGGTGGTAAAGGTGACCTCGCGTACCCAGCCACGCCGCCCACCAGCCGCGTCAGCTGCCCCGGGCACGAGCGGCTGAGGGAACTGCCCAGGATGGGTGCCAGTTCCAGGATAATGCTGGTGCTGTCCCCGTGCTCTATGCTGAGGCACAGCGAGCACGCCTCTTTCACCTGATAATGTTGCCAGAATAACACGGATTACTTAAATAGAATTTTTCTTGAACAACCCAATTTATAAATGGTATTTCTTGCACTTACTTATATTTACATGAATAATGTACTTAATGAAAAATAAAATAGAAATCACACTAATATTATAAATAAATATAAAAGTTTGTTTGTTTGGATGTTTGTCCGTCAATCACGTTGAAACTACAGAACGGATTATGATGAAATTTACTGATTATGAACAGGTTATGAATTGTGTTGGGTGATAGGATACACTCGTCCCGGCTCCGCCCGGATATCAAGATTCCTGTTTTATCCAAGGGAGCATTTAATCGGGACAAAAAATAGCCTATCACCCAAGTCAGTTCATACCCAGTCTATACAGCAAATTTCATCAAAATCGTTTTAGTAGTTTCAGGATGATTGACGGGAAGGCATCCAAAGAAACAAACTTTCACATAGTATTTGTGTGATAGTATGATATTAGTGCGATTACATCATACGCAATTGCTATATCCACCTTCCAAATTAGTCAATACCTTCAAACCCCTTACCTTATAACAATCAGCTCTCTCCAGGAAACTGTTAAACGTGTTCACGGTGATCCTGGCCGGGGACAGTTTGATCGCTTCTCTGTTGGGAATGAACCCGAAGCGCTCTTGACCCTTATTGGTTGGGACAACGTACGCCGGGGGCTCCGCCTCCACGTAGCAAGCGAGCGTCGTGTACAGCACGGCGAACAGTTCCGAGAACTTGTTGATGCATATCGGCCGCATGGATTCCTCTTGCAGCATCTCACCCAGAGCGCTAATGAGCTGAAATAAATGAGAGTTTAATTCGTTAGTTATTATGGAGATAGCAAAAAATATATAACTCGAATGCTCTGAAAATTTATCACAGGTCTTGGCATAGTTAAGTTAACAGAGCATGTGAGTATTTTATTTTTATTGAATTTTACTTATTTACGATTTTTAGACGGCACCTAAGACCTAAAATTATTACCGGAGTAGTTAGTATTTTCTTGTGTTTTGTTTCACGCGAGTATTACACATTTAGAAATTAAAAACTTTTCAACGGATTTAAAACGCGATTTATTCATTATATTATTAACCCGACGTTTCGAACACTTTACAGCGAGCGTGGTCACGGGGAGACTGAGATGTTATATGTCTCGAAGGTCATACAAAAATCGTTGTTTGTGAACTACCTCCACCTATTTCTCCGCAGTTGGTATGTGGAGTATTTTTCTGGATGTTGGCAGTATTGGCTGATAGTGTCTTCTGGTCTTTTGGTATGTCTGACATGGGGTTTTAAGTTCTTAATAACAGGATCAGACTCATACCATTTTGTTGAGATATTAAAAGACCTAAATATTTCAGACAATGAAACTATGGTTAGTTTTGATGTACAGTCACTTTTTACAAATCTTCCAGTGACTGACTGTATCAATATTGTTAAGAAAAGGTTA
>NC_052102.1:9827109-9880463 GCF_012273895.1 Zerene cesonia | reverse complement strand
TCTCAGTCTCCCCGTGACCACGCTCGCTGTAAAGTGTTCGAAATGTCGGGTTAATAATATAATGAATAAATCGCGTTTTAAATCCGGAGTAGTTAGCTTTTTTGTGATTCTTTGCCTTAGAGATAAAATATGTTATAATAAAATAATTATTTAAGTACTTATTTTATAATGACATTTCTTAGATTTTAAGATGTGGCGTATTGTGGTGAAGGGCAGGAGCCTCGGCGAAGGAGGCGGAAGGCAGTGCCATTTATTCAATCGGATAATATAAAAATACTTAGATATTCTGGCAGCATAATAGTTTGGACGGGGCGTTCAGAAAACTCACAGTCATGGGTTGTAACGCCGCTACGTGATGTTCAGTGATGTGGTAGGGGTCCTCATACAACTCTATAGATGTCATGAGTCGCAGAAAGTTATCCACAATGGCTGCGGAGAGTCCCTCGTCTCGCGCCAGATGCCGCCAGCAGCTGACTACGCACCTGTAAATTGTAAGAGTTTGCTATTTTCCCTTCAGTGAAGTATTATAATGTGTGTATGAATTTGTCTTTGTCCGTTTTCAACAATTTTGTTCCTTGAAATATTTCAAGGGTTAGAATTAAATTATCTGCTCGCTTTTTCGATTTCCTCAAACTGAACAAATGGGACAGGTTTACAATACGCGATTTCAACGCGACTTTCATTAAGTTTTAATGGGAAAATTAGACTATAGAGTATCCTAATTTATTCCTCATTTCACCAGTTATCTCCCGATGAAAGTCCCGACAAAATCGGTCCAGCAGTTCCAAAGCCTTTGTTTTTTTGGTACATATACCGTATATACATCCATATTTATTTAGTAAGAATCAGTTATTGAAATATTAAAAACAGACACTCCAATTTTATTTATCTGTATAGATTAAGTATATACAGAACACAGTGGAATACTCACGGTCTTAACGGAATCCGTTGGCCCAAAAGCACAGCCGTCACGGCATTGGAATGGTGCCTCGTCAGCGATACCAGCGGCCTCATAAGCCTCGCTCTGGCCTCATCGTTAACTAGCTCCATTGTCACCAACATAACTTCCACTATCCTCTCGATACTTTGATACAAATCCTGCCCTTTCTTGACGTAAAACGCATCTAATATAGAACTTATGCCCACACTTCGTAACTCCTGTCCATCATAGCTTTCAAGCAAGCTCTCTATGAATTGCATCGTATGCAAATGGGGTATCTTGGGAGAAATTGTGTCACACAGTTTCATACAATAATCACTAATCATACACAGATCGTTTGTTAGGATATTGTTCTGTAACTGGGTTAGGTTAGTCATGCATTCGTCATCCGGCTCAATGGTATGGCCTTCGTATAAATCTTGTATCTGAATTATAAGTTTGACACAGTCCACTGTAGTTAATCTTACTGGGAAATTAGTATCAGCTACGCCGGGCACAATGAGGCCTAATAAATATCCCATTTGACCGAATTTACTGGGAGTTTCGTAGTTCAGTTTAACATTTTTTATATAAGCGTCAAAAACGACTTGAAGAACGAGTACAGCAGCCGTTCTTATTTCGTCGTTTTCATGACGAATCCATTCCATAAGTAAACCAATTATATCATCTATTGTACTCAAACACGTTGACTGAATAATCAGTTCTTTTATCAATTCATGTAATAAAGTTAAAGAATCGTTCAATGTTTTAGCCAATAAATCGTTTTTATCACCGTTGCCTTCAATTTCATACTTCCGTTTGAACGAAGACAGTTCCCCAAATATACTGTTAAAGAGTACGCGAAGTATGGTATTACGTTCTTCCGGTAAAATGCCTTTTTGCAACTTCGTTAGCGCTTTTGATGCTTTCACTATTATGGGATATAGTTCTACGTTCCGTTTTTCCAGATTGGAGTTATAAATTTGTTCCAGTACAGCGTTTAATAATTGCCAGCGGTTTCTCAATGTAACATTATGGTGGGACGCTGGGTGGAGTGCTTTGCTAATCTCGTAAAGTGCTGTAACACTTGCGTTACACAGATCGAAAGCGGGACCCGATTTAAGAATTTCTAAAAGAATCGATGTGACATTCTCTCCTAATCTGGCTAGGACGTGAACGTCAAGACATTCCCGTGCAACTTTTCCGTAGCACGTTATAAGAGCATACTTGACTATGGCAAGTTCGGCGTAATTTTGGGATGCTCTGGATGAGAGGAAATTCAACAATTTATTGCTTCGTTTAGCTTCATTGTCTTTGTATAGTGCATCCAATTCATTGAGTACGGACTCTCCATGTTGTCTTGATGCAATGCCTATTGCTTTGCTCACGTAATCGACACTTTCAATCGGTATAGCTTTGAGTGCCAGAAGAATTATTTTTAATACAGTTTCGACTGCAGCAGCGTTTGACATATGGCAGGATAAAACAGCTAAGTACTGTAAAGCCACGCCTTTGATCATAGGCGATTGTTTCTTGGAGAGAATCTGTTGGGAAAACAACGAAGATATTTTCTCTACCCATTTGTTGCTATTAACTTGTTCTACAGCAGAGACCAGTAAGTCCAATAGCATATCATGCCATTGCTCTTTAGATTCATTTTTCTCAACATACTTGAGTAATCTATCTAATTCAATGGTCCACGAATTCTTCAAATTCTTATGAACATCACCAGAAAATTCTTCAAGGAACATCAACAGGTTCTTATTTCTATCCTTTTCATTTGGATCAACTACGTGCATCAGACACCGAACGAATACAAGGTCAGGGGAACATTTCGATTCTACAGTGTCTGGAGGATCGTCTGTAGTTACTTCCGAATTATTCTGCAGTAATGAAGTGAGACAGTGACTCACTGTAGACATGGAGGGTGTAAAATCTTCAACAGTGAGAGCAGTTAGGAGTAAATGTAATAATTGTGTCCGGACACTTGTGACAGTATTGCACATAAGAATCAATGAATTTCTACAAGTGTCACGTAAGTCTTGCACCTCAGTTTTGGATACTGTAGCGGGGCCTTCATAACCACAGTGTTTTACTATAAACTCCACCATAGCAAAATCCTCTGTGGCCATTATACAATTTCTATACACTAAAGCAACTATTGCTTTGACGAGAATCTTCTTCATTTTAACACCCTGTTCCATGACGATCATTACTTTTAAAATGGTTATGAATTTAGATGCGAAATTTTCAATAAACACTTGTGACGACGTGGTCAAATGTGTCAGGATTATAACCGCCCTCATTCTTTCTCTTTCTTGATTATTTTTACACATGTGCAAAAGCATTTCAATAGTCTGGTCTGGATACTGTGTTGCCATGTGATCAAAACAACGGAGTACTTCAAAATGATTCTTTACTGTATGCGGTTGATCATAATCTGGTTCTAGCAGAACCAAGTTGCATAAAACGTGGTTTATCGAATTGATTACGTTGTCATTTAGCGACAGTTTAGGATTCAGTGGAGATGGAGCTAGCAAATACGAAATACATTGGCTGATGCTGAAGAAGTTAATAGTTGGTTTTCGGTACAGTGAGAGCAATGAAAGTACAAATTTATTGACGGTCTCGTTGAACTGTCTCTCTGAGATGAGTCTGGTGATGGGGCCCAACGCCTCGAGGACTGATTCTGATACTTTCGGCTCATATGACGGCAACCACTGGTTGTATAGGACGTCGAATACAATCGAGAATTCCGTGACAAAATTATCCTTTATCGATGTTATGTTGTCGGTCTCAACGTTGTCACCTATTTGCTCAGCCACCGCAACAGCGAAATGTCCGAACGCTGTAAGTAAAAGTAATTTTACATTAACATGGTCAATTATAAGGCACGCCTCAGTGAAATCTACTTTTTCTATAGTAAGAGTGAGTTATTTACGTTTGTTAACTCTTTGAAAGGATGACTAAGAAGAAAACAGTCGCCGTATACAAGTTCGCATTAATACTATTGAATAATGCATGTACATATGTGTATATCATGAAATGAAAGCTAAAATGAAAATGCAATGGATCTTCATATTATTACACACATGATTGATTGATTACAATAAACGATCGCGATCACGAACATATATAAAACTAGCTTTCCGCCCGCGGCTTTGCCCGCGAAGTCGCAGTAAAGATAGACCCGTTGCCGTCGAGTGTTCCCGTTCCCGTGGGATTTCCGGAGTAAAAACTTTTCCATGTCCGTCTCCTGGTTCTAAGCTACCACTGCATAAATTTCCAGCCAAATCGGTTAATCCGTTCTTGATTTATAAATAGTGTAACAAACACCACTTTCTTTTATATATATAGACTTCTCGCTGAAGTCTAAGAAACCTTGTTGAACAGTGTCCATGATGCATAAATAAACACACAACCAAGTTTCGATCTAAACTTCTTATGATAGAAGAAAAGTAGTAAGAAATATGTTTAGAACCCTTTAACAATTCGATCTTTATTATGACTGTAATCCTACTGATATTATAAATGCGAAAGTTTGTAAGGATGTGTGTGCCTTTGTTGCTCTTTCACGCAAAAACTAGTGAACCGATTGCAATGAAATGTGGTACGTAGACAGCTGGACAACTGGAATGACATATAGGCAACTTTTTATCCCGAAATCCCTACGGGATACGGACTTACGCGGGTGAATCCGCGGGGCGCACCTAGTTGTTTAATAATCTTCCGGACGTTTTAAGACTTAAACATTCTTCCACAAATAGACTGCCATTATATCTCATAAAATTTAATTAATTGTCAAGTAATGAAGCCACACATATTGAGTTTTAATAGAGTACTTATAAATAACCACATAAGTCTCACCATACGCGAAGGCCTGTCTGAGCCCATCTTGCCTCACGAGCGGCAACAGTGGCAGCATTTTGCCCAGGATCTCCTTGATATGCGGCACCATGTCCCTGGTGTTGAGGACAGCAAGCGTGCCCAGGGTGTGCGCGATCGTGTAGTGCGGCACTGACGCCGGGGAGAGTTGGTTTATGAGATTTCTGAGTACCTGAACGATTGGATTGGTCTTAGACATAGACAAAGATTTACTTTTTGGTTATATTACTTCTATACTATATACAAATATAACCTGTTTGAGAGAAAGAAAGAAACATTTATTCGTGTGTTTGTTTAAACATGCTTATCTCATGAACTTTTTTTTTTATGTAATAGCGGGCAGCTGAGCTGGTGGTTCGCCTGATGGTAAGCGATCACAACCGCCCATAAACATTCGCAAAGGTAGTACCTCTGTGAATGCGCTGCCCGCTTTTATGGGGTAAGGGAAAAGGAAAGGATTAACGACTGGAAAGAAGGAATGGACTAGGACGGGTGAGGAAAAGGAAACGAGCCTACTGATTGGAACTGAAAAATTATTTTTGCGGTCAATATTCCATTGATTGAAGAAGGCTACCTAACGTGGGTGAAACCATTGGGCACAACTACTATTAAAAAAATGGGAATGTACCTATGTTTGTCAATTACGAAAAAAACTAAATATGTTTGTTGAATAAAATAATAAATGTACGGATAAACGATATTCAAGAACTATCAGCCAGTATATACGAGACGGAGAGTATATTATTTCATTTATTCTACCATTGACTAGTTTTTTATAGTTAAATTTACATATTATAAAAAGGTCTAAAAAAAGACAACAAGATAATTACCAGAGTTTTCATTCATAAATATGCATCATATACATAATTTAATATATAACAAGCGGCATGAATGTCAAAGGTAAGATTTATGCCTCAATAAGTGTACAAGTCTTTAAAAAGTAATATTTACAATTTATTTCATACTGGATTTTAACCCACTTTAAACGGACAGATTTAATTCAAACTCGGTTTCGGTTGTAATACAATAATTTTACGAGTGTATCTTCTCATGAAGATCTCATCACTGATTAGGATTGCCAGAATAAATTAATTTCCTCACATATACTCTGTATAAAAGCAAGTGAGACAATTTAGTTAGATTCTATCATTACAACGTGCTTTTTCATTATTATTCAAACTTAAAGGAGAATGCTTAGCATGAGAAAAAACGAGTATTTTTTAAATACATTTGCTTAATATAACAATAATATATAATATAACAAGTGACTTATTATAGAAACATCGCAAATAAATATTTTTTTTTATGTCATAATGGGCAACTGTGCTTGCTGGTGGTTTCCATGATGGTAAGCGATCATCACCGTCCATGAAGATTCGCAGAGGTAGTGCCTCTACGAATGCGCAGCCCGCTTTTAAGAAATAAGGAATGAGGAAAGGATTGACAACTGAAAAGAAGGAATAGACTGGAAAGGATAGGGAAGAGGAAATGGGCCTCCGGCTCCCTCACTCACCGTACGAAACACAATAGTGTATATGAATAATAATTAATTATTCACTATTATTTCACGCCGGTTTTCTGTGGAGCTGTGGTACTTCCCCAGTGCGAGTTGCCCCAATTCGTTTCAATTCAATCAAATTTCAATACTCGATTTCTACATTAATTGCCTTAATTTAATTTCCAACACATCTTACATGATATAAAAAAAACATAAACTCTCAATAAAAGTCCAACAAAGTATTTTATTTATAACCTCAATACAGCAAATCAATCACTTGTAAGGATTATGCATTGGGCTTCTTTGAATGAACTAAATATTAAATAAACCCCATACAGTAGAGGTTGTTAGTGGAGCATGCTTCTTTTAACGATTATTTTAAACGTAAAATCCTTATAATCGGGTCAGCTTATAGAAGCCCCTAAAACCGTTGTTATTCAAGCTTTTTGAAGGAGCTCGAATTTATTTTTGGAAGAAAATCAGTTTCTGTTCATGCTAGGCAATTAAATTAAAACATTAGAACATTCAAAAGCTAGAACTGAGTTCTCAATATTTATATAAATCTATACTAATATTATAAAGCTGACAAGTCTGTTTGTTTGTTGGTTTGAACACACTAATCTCAGGAACTACTGATCTGACTTGAAAAATTCTTTTCATGTTAGATAGCCCATTTATTGAGGAAGGCTATAGGCTATGACTGCTAGTTATGAATATAGTTCTACTTCTAGTATGATAGTATCTTAGATACTTTTGTTAGACAGTGTATATTATGATAGGGGGTGATTTTTAAGCTAAATAGATGAAATATTATTCGTAGCACTTTTACATAAAGAAAAAATATATATGTGTTTACATTAACAACACATCTTGTTTTATTTAATCAATTATAAATTGGAAGCATATGTGCATGTATTTGATAGCCTGTGTAAAAACAATAACACTCCTCATAAATAGCAGACTACATTGAAAGCAGATATTGATTATCAAATCACATATTTGAGAGAACCGGTTTGTACAAAGTTTAAAAGTGATTATGTTAATAATGTATAACAAGATTTTGTACATAAACATAATATTATAAAGGTATCAAGATTGGTATCTTTAAAAGGTCACAAGGATTAAGAATTGGTCATGAATTAAAATCGAGATTGTAGAAGCCTGCAAATTTTTACTTTATATTTGCATCACTTTATAATTGCAATAGGATAATATTGTATTCTAGAATAGAATGTCTGATAACGAGTGAGACGACAACCCACAGTTAGCCAAAAGCGAATAATGGCCCACAATCTTTGCCTTTGATTCTATTTTGGGTAACAACAAAGGGCTATGATAATGAAAATATTTTTGTATAAAAGCAACATTCCAGAAGGACTATGATCAGTGATTACATTTTCAATTATATTTTAAAGAAGTTCTGATTTCTTTAATATCAATGAACTTAATTGAATTCTAGAAAATGATTTCAACATATTTAATTTACAAGTGTTTTTTTATGAGTCATTTATGCAAAACCTACTATAGAATATAAATTGGCAGTCATAAAAAATTATTGATTACATACAAATGTTTTTAATAGCAATTGAGAAGGGTTATCTATAAACTCATTCATTGAATATTGTTATAAACAACCACTTCAAAAATATATCTTGTGCCTAACTTTTGACATTTTACAGGTGACATATTTATATCATTGTGTAATAATCATCGTTGCTACCCAAAAATCAGTCCTTAACTACCGTTTTTAACATTACAAAATTCTTCTCATATTTTAAATGTGAAAGTTTGTGTGCATGTGTATGTGTATGTTTGTTACTCTTTCAAGCAAAAACTACTGAACCCAATGCAAATAAAATTGGTACTATATAGCTGGCAAATAAAATTGGTACTGATAGCTGGACAACTGGAATAACACATACATAACTACAAACTTTTTATCCCAATATTCCTATGGGATACAGACTTACGCGGGTTAAACCACGGGGGGGCAGCTAGTGAAATGAAT
Organism: Zerene cesonia; assembly: GCF_012273895.1. NCBI lineage: Eukaryota > Metazoa > Arthropoda > Insecta > Lepidoptera > Pieridae > Zerene > Zerene cesonia. The sequence continues at coordinate 9,872,153 of NC_052102.1, read as the reverse complement.
ATGAAAAACATAGTCCATAAGGTAGGCTACTAGTACTACATGCATAGCTGAAGCAATTAAAATTAATTTGATGTATCATCTTTACAAAGAAAAATGTAACTATGCAAACACAAACAAGGCTTAACTAACTTACCAGATCCAAAAACTCATGGCCCACAGCAACAAGAACTGAAGATGCTCCCATCTGTACTGAGGGTTCGTAGGATGGGTTCTCCGTCATTGCCCTGAGCATAGCATTGACTAGCTCGGCTGCTGTTGTCGGATTTAATTTCTTCACCTGGCCCACACATGTTCGTTCTAACACCCTGTTAAATATGTTATTCTTGATCAGGCAAAGTTACTTAAAGGTTTTAGGGTTTTGCTTTAATTAATGACAATATCATTAGAGTATAAAGTATTGATATAAAACTAGAAAGCATACTTTAAAAGTATCTACTTTCTTTGTTCTCTATATGTCTCTTGTTTTATGTTCATATTATAAATACATTACTTGTATAAGAATCATTAAAAGCTGAAATAGTAACCTAAAGTGATGCTGTGAAAATATATACATATTTTTTTATTAATATTGGACGTGAACAAAAGCTGGCGGTATTGTAGACATGTTTTGTACCTATATAGTGTATTCATATTTTAAAATTTAATGTGTGTCACATTAGTCACAATTATTCCATATTAAAGAGTATTTAAACATAGACTTACTGTACAATATTTCCAGTTTGGATAACGTTAATTCGAACAGTGTTTTTGTAAAATTCACATATTATTTCTATTACTTCATTTGGATACCGATTGGCTATTTTCGTAAGAGATTTTATTATGTTGTTGTTTACCGAGTTATCGCTGTCACAGAGTGCATTTATTAATACATTCACCGTATCTGTAGAAAAATAAATTCATTAGTTTATTACTTTTCCAACAATACACAAGAAGATAATACGAAATACATTATGCATGTACCTTTCAGACATTCTGCATCCGATAACGACATTTTGCCTTAACCATGGGGATAAAAATTAACTATGAAAAATAGAAATTAAATTAATTTTAAACGCAGCAGAAAGAAAAATTATAATGCACAAGTCACAACTTTATCGTCATTCAATGAGTACAAGTTGTATAAGTGTCAACTGTCAAGTACAAAGTGATACTACACTGTCAAGTGTCAATAAGCATCTGTCAAATGACATTGACACAGGATGTGTCAATTAAAGAAAATGTAGCAATTTCAAAAAATTGGCATCATCGACAAATTCATTCCTTTTTTTTCCTCTATTGGGTGAAGACTATCTACCCTACTTCCTACTTATCCTATCCTACTAATATTATAAATGCAAAAGTTTGTAAGGATGTATGTGTGTTTGTTACTCTTTCACTCAAAAACTACTGCACTGCAATGAAATTTGGTACGTAGACAGCTAGACAAGTGGATAGCATATAGGCAATTTTTCATCCCGATATTGCTACAGGATACGGACTTACGCGAGTACGCGCGAAAGTTTATATAAATAAATCTATGCTGATATTAAAAAAGCTAAAGAGTTTGCTTGTTTGTTTGTTTGAACGCACTAATCTCAGGAACTACTGGTCTGATTTGAAAAATTCTTTTAGAGTTAGATAGCCCATTTATTGAGATACTAGCGGGCAAAGATGGGGCGAACCAATAGTTCCTGAAATAAGTGCTTTCAAACAAGTAAACAAAAAACTCTTCATCTTTAAAATATCGGTATAGATTTATTAAGATAAAGTATCTTTTTTATCACCTTATAATTTTAAATGGTACCTTTCTTATTTGGTAATACACGAAGCGATTTGTATTGAAAATTTTAAGGACGTAATCGATAAAATTATAGATATCTGTATTTAAATAACTACCTAAGTTACACCTATTTTGCCGAATTTAATTTGATTTTCATGTTGGCTCAGTTTCATTTATATATTATTTGAATAAATACTAATTTTTTTGCTGGTAAAATAACGTTTTATTATTTATAATAATAAAATAATGTACACACCTACCTATAGATAAATACCAACTAGGTAACTAAATTAATTTTAGGGTTGTTTTTATGTTAACATTGTAGTCACAGAATAATATGCTGCAGCTTTACTATGGTAAATTTAATTTAGTCTATGCTTTTGATTAGCAAAAGTTGGGCGACGGCTAGTCGGCTGTGTTCAACGTAACTTTCGTTAAATTATTTCGCTAATATAGGTCATTTATAGATTAGATGCGCGAAATACATAATTTCAACAAAATAATATAAGAAACGATATATCTTTTAATTAATTTTAAGTAAATTCCGAATTCGAATCATAGTAAAAATCATAGAATACGACTTTCACCGGATACATCGATAATTTGATTATACGAAACATAGGTTGCAAATTACTTATTTAGCGGGCAGTGAAACAATCTTACGATGTATCCGTGCGTATGGTCAGTTATCGATATAACTGTGTGATGAACTGTGTGGTTCGTTTAAGTGACAAAGCAAACGCGTCGGCTCCCACAGGCCACTCGACACTATTATCCCATCCGTGATTACGTCGCGCCGGGAACTGGGCACTCGGCTTAGTCGCCGCGGGGACTCCAAAGCGGTAAATACGGAGTCGCAAATCCTGCTCCGAATCATTTATCGTCAGGATCTCGGTGAGTACCTACAGCGCTAGCTAGTCGGGACTCTCAGTTCCCTCTCTGACAGGAGACGGGCGTTACTTGCGCTCTGACATTGAACAGAGCAAGATCAGCTGCCGTTTGATCTTAAAATAGACGTAGAACACTGAGCCCCTCCTGGCAGCGGACTTAATCAGCTGATCCGTACAATGCTTTAATTATATCCAATTGGATTATTAATTCAAAAGCGTGGTTGATCAAACGCGATTTAAATCATTCATTGTGCGCGCTGATAAGTTATCGGCGTGATAGTGTCATTTATAAAACAATTTGCAGTCCTGACATAGTTTTCAGTGATAACAACTGGTTAATTGGTTTCAGATTTGAAGATGGTGCAGCAAGATTTAACTTAGGTGATTGGGAAGGGTACACATGGTTATGGTAGGGAATGGCTCTCGGGAGCTCATCTGTGTGAGTTCCTAGTGAGATAGGGTAACTGGATGTGAGTGTAGTGTTGTGAAGTGTCTAGTCATTAGTGAGTGAGGCTTAGAGCCGGGATGCCCTCCGTTATGTTGTCCGCAGTGCTTGAAGAGGAGGCTGACTTGTATGAAGCGTTCCCTCCTCACGTTGATCCCTCCGGAATCACTATTTTAACTGATAGCCCACCAGGTATGTATTGTATTTTAACATTATTAGTAATAACTAGATTTTTTCAAAGCCAGTTATGGCAGGCAATAGTAAAAATCAGATAGCATAATTTATCATATTCATAATCTATAATATAAATTAATGATTCTCTCTATTCTAAGGAAATCTTGAAGATTACATTCTTAAAGAATTATCATGTTTGAATTATTAACTCAACAAATATTTATTATTTTAAGACACACTATAATATTAATTATCTCTGTGTAAATATTTACCGAGAGTTGTGGATTCTCTCCTGTTTACAATGTAAAGTTGTGTCTATAAAGTTTATGCTGATTTGTATAAGGCAGAAACAGTGTAGGATACCATTGTTTGAAGAAAACCAAAGTGTGCTGTGTTGCAATGCATGCTTGTCTTACATAGATATGTAAATTGTATTGTCACGCATACTTAAATAGCGTTTTTGTTTATAAATTTAATGACAAATATACTTTACAGTGCACTTTTGTCTTAGTTAAGAAATCAATGATACTTGAGAAGTATTTTTGACAAAGAATATTATGTAGCTTAAATATGGCTTAAATAAGTCCGTATCCCGTAGAAATATCGGGATAAAAATTTCCTTATATGTAATTCCAGTTGTCCATAATTTAGATTCTATTAGGTTCTGGATATCTTGAATCAATGACATGGTTGTGATATTCATTGTTATTGATCCCATTGCATGTGATGATATTTGAGAACATACAAACATATTTTGTTATCCACTGATAAACTTAATTTTTTGTCAACATTGCAATATAATTTGATACTTTTGGTAATATGGGTAAAGTTACAGGTACAACTACAGCCATTTTTCTTACTTTGGGTTGTACAATAATTTATTGTTTGAATAAATATGATAAATACAAATATAAATATGTGGATGGAATTTAATTCATTTAATAGATCACAAAATTTGTATTAATTCTGATTACTTAATATTTATTTTCTTATGAATTTGGATGAAATTATTGCATCCAATTCATTGTAGAAGCAGCAATTGGTATTTGTGTAGCAAGTATGTCTTTTGCATAATTGTTTAAAGAATTGGCATTATCAATTATTTCTTGCATTTAGTAATAATTAATATTCACTAATATGGGTACATCAAATGTGCCATACATTGTAGAATATTATGACATCTATATGTAAAAAATGAATCGAATGTTTTGATATGCGTAAAACTCGAGAACACTTCGACAAATTCGGCAAAATTCTAATATTTTTGTTAAGACCCAAGATAAATAGTGGTATATTTATCCTGAGTGAAGCCGGGGCGGACCACCAGTTTCTCTTATAATCTTATTTGACAAAAAGCAAAACTGCCCTCATAATGACAGAACTAGAGAAAATTTAATGGGACTAAAAAGGAGCACCTGTTTTCAATAAAAAAATCATAATAATCGGTTTAACAAAAGTGTGGCTTTATTTGATTATCTTTAAAAAATCTTATATATAGTATACATACTATTAAACCAAAAGATTGAGAAACAGTATCATAAATCGTAGGTAATCGTAAGACTTGCGGAGAATTAGATTTATTTTGACAGATTTTTTGTTTTCGCTATAAAACGATTTAGGCTGTCAGATGCAAAAACTAACTGGAGGCTGGAGCCCGTTGCTTCATTGCGTAGTACCGTGGTTGAAAATAGACCATGTGCTCATCTAAACCATAATCAATCCCTCTACCATTTTTCATACAGATCCGACCAGCTATTTTTGTGTGAAACAGTTACAAACATATTCATCCACAACCGTCACGATTATAGGTGGTGTATAGAATACTATTATTCTCTTTGTGATCAAATTTACTGAGTTTATAAGATCTACAATATTCCTTCCTGCTGCTACGTGGCCTCTATACTACGATAGGTCTGTTGGCAATTGCCTAAATTGTCTCCGCGTATCTAAATCTGATTGTTACGCACACATGAATATAATACGGCCTAAGTACGGACTAGATGGTATATAAGATTGATTCTATGCGGATGCTTCGCGGAAGTAAGGCATTTGTGAATGAAACAAAGATAGGTTTAATATCACCTCTTGTATTGTATTCAATTTTCGATCGTGGCAATTAACGTTGATATCATAGGGTTAGGTGAGTTATTTCTGTTTTCAGCGCAAACTGATTTAATTTAACATTTTGTTTGCCTTGATTTAGGCTAAATGGGATAGTCTTTGTGGAATATTTCAAGATAATTGCGTTTAAAACTGGAGGAATAATTAACTCTCGGAGGAATGAATATAAATAAGTCTGTCTGGAAAAACTAATCGTTTTATTAATTATCTGTAAAACTAGATTTCAGTGTCTCCTCTTTTCTGGTTGTGACTGTTTATTTTGAAATATCTTTTCTTTTCATGCCATCGTAGTTATTTAAGGAGATCGGGTGTCATGCAGTATCACTACCAAGCCGTTAATATTTAATAGATATTGACCCGGAGGTCAGGTCCATTTGAATTTCATTAAGAAATATTTCGTGAAATAAACAAGTGCTGATTTCGTATCGTGAATTTTACATTGCATGATAATAACTACAGGTTTTACTACATTTATTAGGAACGTTGTTTGTCTCTATCAACTGTCCAGTGTCTCGTACCGTTTCAGGTAGTCCGCTTGTGTCCGTTTAGTAGACTTTTATAATGGAGATCAGTTATTAAAATTTCAATTGTGATAAAATATCAGGAGCCGGTCTCTGTAGCCAATTACATGATACATTAAAAAAAAAGGTCTAAAAGACAAATATACCGTAAATGCTCTCCCTATACCCTTTACCTATAATGCCTATTATGAATACCTATAATGCCTATCTTCTATCTACTTTCCAATCTTAAACTATGGCGTGATATTCCAAGCAAGTTTCTGATAGACTTTTACAAGTTATTGAAGTTCTAGAGCCTTATATCTTCAGTAAAGGTATTTTGCTTATCTGGTGGAATTAATTTAGTTAAATTGCGTTTTCAAATGTAGGTCAGCAAGATAGCCGTGACACCTTCTTCCTTCGCAAATTACTTACTTTATTTATAACTTTAAGTAATGCCGTAAACTCTTGACGAAATCTTCTGTGTTGTAGCGGATTTGTCTGGAATAAAAGATATTATATAAGAATTATCTTAAATTGCAATAATTTAATGGGTAATAAATAGTTATTTACACGTATATTATGACGAATAAGGGATTTTTATTTATTCGTAGCAAGCTCCGAAACTACGTAAGCCATTTTGAAAATTCACTACAGAAATGTAATGAACCTAATTAAGCTCTTATCAAATACAACAGTGCAATTATTGCGTTGATGAAAATTATAAGTGGAAGGCAGGTTCTCGTGGGATGGAATTCACCCCACACGCTACAATATTTATCAGAAAATCTCGTTTGGTTTATTCTGATCCCGCCTCTGTTCAGCCGAAAATTGTACTTTAGAGTACGGGTTTTAATAAGAGTTTTGTAACGCGAACATGCATGGGCACCTGACTTTTTTGTGATTGAGTCGCATTTCACGTCAGAGATATAAAAGATCCTTATTAGACAGCTTTCTCCATATTATTCACGATTCGCTGCTCGAAACGTTGAAGGAAAACATGGTGAGGAAAGCGGCATGTTGGAGAACCAAAAGTTCGTCAACATGTGACATCTACCATCCCGCACTTGGCCGGCGTGGTGGCTTATGGCCAGAACACTCATAGGATGCGTGTGTCTCTACAGTGGGAATATAATATACAAGCGGTCCGCTCCGGCTTCCCCCGTGGTACATACATAGCTTATATATAGCCTTCCTCAATAAATGGGCTATCTAACACTGAAAGAATTTTTCAAATAGGACCAGAAGTTCCTGAGATTATTGCGTTCAAACAAACAACAAACACAAACTCTTCAGCTTTATAATAGATTACGATGATGATGATGCCAACATGGGAACAATTCGAATAGATATCGTTATAATCCACCACAAAATGTTTACCAAAAGCCGCATCATTACGCGTTCATCGTACGTGTTTGTAGTCGTTTAAACTAAAGCCATAGACAACATTTCCACGAAACGCGTGTCAATGAGGTATTGTTGTGAAACTAAGATACGTAATTCGCGTTCAATTGTATGAACTTCGCACAATACCATAACCTATCCAAGATTGCACGATCCACCATTCATTGTACAGCGAAATGTGTACAGTACGGTCGACGTACCTTGGCGAGTCCGAATACAGGCTCTGGAAAATTTGGCGCATGTACGCTCCTGTAATTGTCGCCTGATGCCACCATTTGGCTCCCAAAAAGAGTTTAGAGAGAACTTCAGACCCGCCAAGATACGTCCACCGTATTGTACTCACTCTGTGATTAGATAGTGTTTGAGGAAATAATGTCGGTAAAAGCAGTTTTTTATCGCAAATTAGATTTATCACGCTGTAATCTCATTTTAGTGGTCGTATTTTAAATTCGTTCAATCCAATTGTTAGCAGCCATTTCTTCGAATAAATCAAATAATATCGGGTAATAACTTTAACTCAATGAAGATCAGACTATTATCAAAGTAGTAAATAACATAAAAAGTTTTTATAAATCGTATTATCGCACGTAAAAAGAGCAAATACAAAAGTTTATATTACCGAATCATCATATTCAAATATTTTCTTTTTTTAGAACTCCATCTCTATAAAATCATAAATTTTCGTCAGTTAATGCGATGTTAACGAAGTTTAAAATCTCCTTAATCAGAATACGATTCGATTGCGATGGAATTATCTGGAATTTAATGAGATAAAATCGACTCCTTTGTAAGGAAAACGAACCGTTTAAAGTATTATCAGGATCGAACAGAGGTCATCTAAAGGTTAAGTATTTCTTATTGGATTCGGATGAGAGCATCGTCCATCGATTAATTTTTCAACGTTTTGTGTAGGAGCGGGTAGTCGAAATTTATTCAGCCGCTGAGCAAAAATCGTCTTAAAAATCGTACTGTTCCGTTGATATAATCACACCTAAATAAAACAAGTGGTTAATCAAAAATTTTCACTACATAACCCTGATTTTAACTACTCGAGAATTTTATCATTAAAAGATTTCGGATAAGCTTATCGTTTGTCTTTTCATCAGTGTCGTGTTATAGTTTAACAATAAGGTCGTTTGATTAACTCTTATCGGCCATCTTGGTTGTGTAATGACTGGAGATGATACTAGAAGTTTGTATAGCAAGATATCAGATCTTGCTGTTATTCTAATAACTACACATAATAAAGGTGTCTTTGAATCGCAATATTATCAGAAATTCATTGCTGTTGATTGTAACGGTTTTTTAACTGCAAGGGTCAATGTTCACTAAGACGATCCTGATTGATTTCGTTCGTCTTATTCCAACGATTTTCAAACGTGTCACAATGCACGTACGTTTAAAGACAAACGTCTAAAAATCTATAGGTATTATAATACTAAACAATGTAGGTATAATCGCGAAACGCGAAGGGACACTTATTTAATACTAATTAACACTCTCGTGTTTGCCACGCGTAATAATAGAAACATAAATTCGACAAATCTGATCATTTTAATTCTACAGCGTATGAGCAGAAGTATCGCACTCATATTGATTTATATAAAAACGGACGTGCACCGTGACGCATTTAATACGAATGATAAAAAACAGCATACGCAATGAATATCGCATTCCGTTTTGTTTACCTTGTGAATGACTAAGGTTCGCAACATTGAGACCATCTTCCGGCTTCCGTTTTCATATAGTGTGTAAGAATACACTTGTACCGATAGTATATCTGTGTACTTGCCACGCTGAAGTACCCAGGTATTATCAGCGTCTTGTTAAATCGACACTTGTCATTGAGAATGCCTTTTCGTGAAGGATTATTGTTATGGTTTTTTGTCAGTTAATGAAATAAGTAAATAAGTTGGATATATATTAGTCTCGCTAGTGTAGTAGTGAGTAGGTTTGATAATAATCGTACGTTAAATTGTTATTTATATTATATCCTAGACATAAAAACATTAACAAAATGAATTACTATTTGATGCCACGAAGCCAAAAACAAACACGCACACAGATAAACACGTTGCTTTAGGACGTCAAGGCAACTACCCAGAAAGCTACACTTTACACGAGTGATATGCGATTTATCATTAATCCTATTTGAAATTCGCAAAAGTATTTATATAAGTATATATTATAATTCTAGAAAGTTGTACAAATTTGATTACTGCGAAATTAATAATACACTTGCTCGAGAATAGCGCTGAGGTGTTACCAAATAATATATTCGAAGTAATTGGAAAGTAACGTAATTATATGTGATTAACTTTCACAATTGAAATAACATGATTGTTATAAAGTAGGAAAAAAAACTTGTGTGGTTTTTTATATAGTTCCTGTACTGGGGTAATACAGGATACACTGTTAATCTATGAGCAACTTTGTTACATGATAATTAATAAACTTTTTGTAACCGACTTGGCTTTATGCAGTTGATTATGATAATATATGTATGAGCCAAGTCCTTTTTCTTTTTGTTACCTTCACGTATTTCGCCGTGAGAATTATTAGAAAAAGGATTTGTGGCAGCAAACAATTATTTCCTTATGAAATTTTCTATATCATACTTTAATTATCCGACTAGTATTATAAATGCGAAAGTTTGTAAGGATGTGTGTGTGTTTGTTACTCTTTCACGCAAACACTACTGAACCGATTGCAATGAAATTCGGTACGTAGACAGCTGGACAACTAGAATAACACATAGGCAACTTTAATCCCGACATTCCTACGGGATATGGACTTACGCGGGTGAAACCACGGGGCGCAGCTAGTTTTTTATATATACAAATTGTAGGTATAATAAAATAACTTCTATTTTAATCTTCAATATCGATTACTTACTCATGCGGTGTTTCTAACCGGGTACGACTTAGGGACTTTCAAGAACAGAGCTTAGTCCCATTTAAAAGACAGGAAACACGCTGATCACTTACCATCAGGTGACGCGTCTACTCCGTTGCCTTAATACAAAAAAATATGCAATACAAAGAAAACTTGAACAGAAACTTACAGGAAATTAAATAGAAAATTTTGCAATTCGATAAGTAGATAGTAGATATTTTTTTTATATACTTTCAAGTTTTACAATTAAAGCAACGTTTTCTAAGTTAAAATTGAAGTCCCGTGTTTCCTAGTGGGGTTATGGGGCAGACGATATGTAACATCACTGATCGATTTTCTAGATGGACAAGTAGGTGATAACCCTTCTGTGTCTTGCAATACCGAGACATTTGTTTTCTATGACTCCCCGCTGAGAATCGAACCTAGCACCCCTCGTTTCTACGTTCATGCGTTAAGCACTGTACCAAGGAGACGGTCGAGATTACTAGGTTCGCTAGCGTCTTTGTATTTGTAAATGCTTGTACCTGTTTCAACAGTACGAAATATTTAATACGAATCATTACGTTTCCGATTCCATATTTAATATCATATGACACTATACAAAACATTATCATATCATACATCATACATATCATTATCTTAAAGTTATTACTAATGAGTTGCATTATGATAGTATTCGACTTATATGTACTATATAATAATTATGTATAAAGCAATACATAGCAGATTATTTACGACCTGTTGTACGCCCATAAATATGAGTTAATATCGAACAAAGAGTCGTTAACATAATATAACTTGTGTTTAAGATATATTTATTAGCTATTAAAATAATAGAAGATCTCTTTAAGAATATGGTGTTTCTAATTTAATTGTAGTTATGTTATAAACAATTTATTATGAACTAGCTGTGACCGGCGGCGTCACTCGCTTGGTACCCGGGTAAAATGTAGCCTTTGTGCTAATCCAGAAGACACGATGAGCTGTTTTCGCGTGAATGAGTAACAAACAACCATACATCCATTTTAATATTATTAGGAAGTAACTATGAACTTAAGTTAGACGTAAAGGGGTAAATTTTTAGATTTTGCTATTAAAAGTATTGAAATCACACTTGGATCCTGGCAAAACTGTTCATCTGATAATAATAAACATAATACAAAACGGTTAAACCCAAAACGATGCATTGTCACGTGGAATTTTCCTCATTCATCCCCGCTGATTGCACATTTTCGTCGAAAACAAACGATTCAATGAAAACATCCAACCGTTGTTTTGAGATTTTCGCTCGATGATCAGATATTTCAGATGAAATTTATCTTTTTTTGGAATTACTTGTATGTAACACTATTTTTCATCGAATATTCCATTAGAATTTTTCCATTAATATGATCGTATATTATGAAAAATTATGCATAGTTAGTAGTGCAAGCATTGTTTATATTTTTTTGTATTTTTTCCAAACTGAAAATGACTCACGCAGCTCCTCGGGGCAATATATGGATACTTTTACTCCACAATTATATTAAACTAGCTGCGCCCCGCGGTTTCAGCCGCGTAAGCCCGAATCCCTTTGGAATATCGGGATAAAAAGTTGTCTATATGTTATTCCAGTTATCCAGCTGTCTACGTACCAAATTTCATTGCAATCGGTTGAGTAGTTTTTGCGCGAAAGAGTAACAAACACATATATCCTTACAAACTTTCGCATTTATAATATTAGTGGGATATAGTAGGAAGGATTATGCAGATAACATATATAATTTTGAAAGTCAAAACAAACAAATTCCGGCGAAACCGCGGGGCGCAGCTAGTATCTTATATATAACGTTAAGGAGTTCACACTTCACAGACCTGAGAAATTATATTAAATCGGCGAAAACCCTAAATGTTAACTTACGTATTTAATGCGTTGAGTTTCGCAACTTTTTCGCATTCGATTATATACCTGCACTTAGCTCAAGTCGACATGGTTACCTATTAGCATTGCATATTACTAAACGCATACGTAAGCGGTTTTATGCTCGAGGGTGTGGCGTGTACCTACCTGCTGTAAACATTGGGCCTGGGCCTCATCATATCACTACGTAGGTTGTGTAAAACGCTTAATCGCCGTCTGTGTGCCTGTATGCTTAGATCTTTAAAAGTACGCAATCGATTTTGATGGGGTTTTTTATAGATAGAGTGATTGAAGAGGACGGTTTATATGTATGTATCGTGTACAATTGCACCCGTGCGAAGCCGGGGCTTGTCGTTAGTAGGTTATAATTTAGTTTTGAAAACATGGGAATATGGTCTCGATAGCATAACAGAGATCATGTACGCATGTAACCGTGGAAGAATTTTTGAAATCCGTTCAGTAATTCCTGAGGTTAGCGCGTTCAAACAAACTTTTTAATATTAATACCTATTGTGGTACAGATTGAACTATAGCTTCCAAAATGTAAACTCGTTTAACTAAAAACTGAACTAAATAATGATATCACGATTAGCATCTATCGTCCAAAAAATAAGTTTAATACCTTTATGAAATTAATAAAAGTTCATAGCAATAACATAGCTTCTTACTTTTTTGTCTATAAATATATTTAATCAACTAGCTTTTGCCCGCGGCTTCGCACGCGTTAATTCGAAGTAGTTTAATAGATGTTCGTTTACATATAAACCTTCCTCTTGAATCACTCTATCTATTAAAAGAAACCCCATCAAAATCCGTTGCGTAGTTTTAAAGATTTATGCATACATAGTATACTTCGTTTTATACTATGTAGTGATAACACGCGAGCGTCGCGACCGAAAACCTAGAAACTAGTGACATCTATTTGTTCTCGATGTATTTAATTGTATTACAATGTTTTATAAATCGTGTGACACTGCGCCGCACTCCGGTAGATGTCATTGTTTAAGACCCGAACGATTTGTGATTTTATAACAATTTTTGTACTATGGGTGAGGATATAGTATACGTATATAATATATGTAGTATATAGTATACTATAGGTCAGGGTGAGGGAGTCACGCTGACCGTCGGTGCTGACAGCCGAAATGTATGTATGAACCTATATAGTTAGCGTAAGCGTAGTATTTTCTTGTGTTCGATTTTACGCGAGTGTTATACATTTATAAATTACAGACTTTTTAACGGATTTTACAGCGAGCATGGTCACGGGGAGACTAAAAAGCCTGTAAAGCTGTAAAGTGTTCGAAACGTCGGGTTAATAATATAATGAATAAATCGTGTTTAAAATCCGTCAAAAAGTCTTTAATTTCTAACTATATGAAGCGTTTCAGAATAACGCGTACCAGCGTGTGCGGCGCATAGCGGTGCATACGTTTTATCTGTCTGATAGTAATCTCTCTTTTGTACACAAGTAATTATATTGACAATAAATTGAAAAAAAATGAAATTAAAAAGTATTACCTTTTTAGATGCCTATGAACGTTGGATTCGCTTACCACCAGGCGATCCACTAATCGTTTGTCCACCACCATATAAAAAAGTCTTGTCGGTTAAAGCATGTATATGAAATGTGTTTTATTGTTCATAATTATTCCCTGGATAGCTGAGTGTTTGAATGCAGGACTAAGTGTTAGACTAAACGTAGGACATATATACAAGAGATCAGGAATATTATGAGGTTTATGCAAGGAATTAGTATGCCATGAAACTTTATTATTCATACAAATTACCTATATCTTGTTATTACATCTAATTATGGATGTAATAATAACTTTATTCAGTTTTGTTGAAGGCCACTTAACATTTCTGCTATAAAATATCCAAAAAATCGACTAAATTGATGTACTTTATTAAACCCGTTAAATCGCTTTAAAATCAAACAAAATGTATTTTCATTGGTTTTCTAATTTAATGAAACGGTAAAAAAAAAGAAAGAACAGAAATTTATTTGAAAGTTACACTATTTTCCCATACAACACTAAGTAAGCAGTTTGGATTTCAAATAAGATACCTAGTAGTAAGTAGGCAAGTAATGAGGCGCTGCATAAGCCGTCCGTAAAACGAGATAATTCGTGTGAAATGTGACGCAATACGACGTGCTGTGACGACGCGATAAGTGTAAATACAATGACTCATGAAAATGATATTGTTAACGATATAATAACGCAATGGTTTACTGTTCGGATTGTGCGATTTTTTTTTTCAGAATTGCGCTAAGATATAAGAACAGTTGGACCCGACAATATTGATAGCTGTTTCGTTTAGAAACTGTTTTGTTTACTTTCTGTAATTGTTTACTTTCTGGTCTTTTACTAGGTTTGAAAAGAACAATGGTTCTATAAAAATGTAGGTCTTTAATTTTAAATTGTTCAATTATATAAGTATACTTTTCTCTGTATTGTAGATGACAGGTAATCTACCACAAATACCACTTCATTCTTTAAAAGAGGTTTGTTTTTAGATTTTAATTGAAAGGATACATTATGTACGATCAATGGCGATTTGTCTTATCACCATCGATATGGTCCTCCTGCTCATATAATAAACGCGAAAGTTTATAAACTTATAGATGGATGGACGGATATATGGATGTTTGTTACTCTTTCACGTGAAAACAGATTATTGTAGGTATCTGTATGAAATTTGGTACAAACATAGATTATAGTCTGGATTAGCACATAGGCTAATTTCTAACCGGATAACACGCCAGTGACGCCGCGTGTTGTAGCTAGTGTAAAATCAAATGTTGTCGCATTTAATTTGAATTATAATTATAGATAACGAGTAGATTTATCAACCCTTTTTTATAGTATTTCATAAGAAGTACGTTATTCATATGCCAAGGGATTTCATGTAACCCGGAACTCGCCAAAACACCATCGAATGACTTAGCAAATTTTCAATTCACAGTGCTTGCGGTCGAGATATTTAATTTCTGCTATTTGGACTTTGTACCGATGTGAGAACTGTTTACTGTAGAATCTATATAATAAAGATAAAATCGTACTATAATGGGTTTAACTAATAGTTGAAAATAATTTGTCTCAATGTAAGTACGTAGGTTAACACAAGTTGAAATATTATTTTGCTACCAACCGGATTTTAGATTAATTATTAAATTTCTGTGTTAGTTACTAATTGTATTTTTCTAAGTAAAATTGTTATATAACTAGATTATAATTGATTGTAATTGTATTATTTATAGATTACAATTGTATTAGTGCAAAAACATAGTGAATCGTCTATTTATATGATTGTGCATTGTTCGATTGAGGGCAAAAGATTTTTTGCGATAACAACGTTAGCAAGCTTTAATTTTAATTTCTTTGAATATATCAATAACGAAGCAGATATATTAGATACATTTCACACTATTGTTATAATTCTGAAAGTTTGTTTGTTTGGATTTTTGTCCGTCAAACACGCTGAAACTACTCAACGGATTTTGATTAAATTTGGTATACAGATATGGTATGAGCTGACTTGGGTGATAGGATACTTTTTATCCCGAATAATGTTCCCTTGGGATAAAACAGGAATCTTGATATCCGGGCGAAGCCGGGACCTGCGTTTAGTATAATATAAAATGCCCTGTATGTTCTTCTTGGGTCACAAGCTATCCCTGTACCATATTTCATTCAAATCGGTTCAGTAGTTTTTGCGTGAAACTTACGTACAAACTTTCACATTTATAATATTATAGGATAGGATAGGATGCAAGTGGTATTTACTAACTAACGCATTTTTCAATAGTTTTAATTACCCCTTTGCACTTAACCGACCTAATTGTAAAGTATTATTAAAAATGAATTAAATGATTTTTGTTATTAATTTATTTTGTATAGAGATATCGGTACTTAAAGTCATAAACAAATGATGCGAATCGATATTACTCGTATAAACTTAATTGATATATATCCAATTTAATTGAAATATACGAGATGCATTTAAGATTTTAATATTGTTTAAAAAAATCTAAATGTTAAAGAAAAAACGTTAAAATTGATGAAATTGCTATCTGCTACAAATAAAGTTTTCTTCAAATATTCTTCATTACAAATTTAAAAATAATAATTACTTTCAAGAATACGGTTGTTTTCGTAATTCTTGTTAAGATTTTAATTAATGGCGCTGTGCGTCTTCTCCTTCATATATAATCACTTAGCGGTTCGCCCCGGCTTCGCTTGCGGTACATATATACCTAGCCTATAGCACAGAGGGATCATGTACATGTGCAAAGTGTGAAAGAATTTTTGAAATCGGTCCAATAGTTTTTGATATTAGCGCGTCCCTGCAAACAAACTCTTTAGCTTTTGAATATTATTAGTATAGATACGGATAATGTGTTTGCAAATGAGTAATAAGTAAACACACCGTAATTAAACGAATAAAATCTTAATCCGTCCGCCCAGGCTTCGCCCCTCGTACATATATAGTCTATACCCTTCCTCAATAAATAGCTATCTAACACTGAAATAATTTTTCAAATCGGCCCACTAGTTCCTGAGATTAGTGCGTTCAAACAAACAAACACTTTAGCATTATAATATCATAGTATATATATAATGTGTAAATATTAAATCGTAGCATAATTAAAGGAAAACAAATAATGTTAATCAAAGAATCGGTGCAACAAAGCAAGCGTTATAATAGAGTCGATTCGATTTGTTCACATTTCCACTCGGCTAATCGTTGCCAGTGAGATAACCTGCCGCTATCAGCTGTGGTGGGACTCAACCCTACAAACCAGTAGGTGGGTCGAAGCGACCGTATGGGGAATTACATCGTGATTTTTTTGTCACTTTTTCTTTTTTAATTACAGAGGTTAGTGTTGGAATGATAATAGGTAGGCTCTATAATTGTTTTGTAAGTAGATAGTTAATTTTCGTAAGATTGTTTTTTAATTAGCAATTTGATTATGAGCATTGATTAAAATGCCGATCGTTTGCTGCGTTTTTTTGTAGACGTTATTTAATGGACTAGATGTAAATATGTTTGTTTTTTACCTAATGGTGTTGAAAATAAGAAAATTAGGTACCGATGTTTGAAATGGGGTTCTTCGTCCTTCAATGACTAAGATTTATGACGTAGATAAATTAGGATATTCTATGTGCGCTATAATAATAGGATAAGAAGGGGTGAGCGAGGTGATCAGTTTATCGCAACATTAATTATTTACGTTGAGGTATTAATTATTATTGACTAAGTTTATTATAAACTAGCTGCGCCCCGCAGTCTCACCCGCGTAAGTCCGTACTCCGTAGGAATATCGGGATAAAAAGTTGCCTATATGTTGTTCCAGTTGTCCAGCTGCCTACGTACCAAATTTCATTGCAAACACAGCTACAAACACACGCACATCCTTACAAACTTTCGCATTTATAATATGACTAGGATAGGATTAGTAGGAAGTAGGATGAAATAACATTGGTTTCCAAACTAATTGATTCCTTATAATATTGTTTCCTTTATCCCAATCGAAGAAGCCAGCGGAACTATCTAATAAATCACACGATACGATCTAATGCAGTTTTGATCATTCTTGGGAATACATGTCATTAGTTTTGAATGCACCCTACCTGTACAGATGCGTCTTGTGCAGCGCAATGGTGCATAAATCATTCATCATTATTGTTACTCAGATCGAAATACTTCAAATCGCTCTCGCTACGTTGGCTGTAGTTTGGTTGGTAGGTTCGTTTGGCGCGCGGCCAATGCAGAATGCGTTTTCGCTATAATTCATTGACTATTTTTAAATCTTTGTACTTTTACCCTAATGCAGGCCATGCGATTTTTCTCGGAGCGCCTATTGTATTTTATTTGAGAAATTATTTCGGTTGTCAGTTACTATTGGGTAAGATAAACGTTTGTTCATCGAATTATGAGCCGTACTATATGAGAAATAAGGTTATAAATATCTTAAGAAAATATTAACTGTTTGAGTATAAAGTAAGTGAACAAAACAAGGGAGTCAAGGATTAGGGATATTTATTTTGTGAAACTTAAATATTAATTTAAAAATTAATTTATTATGACGTATGATTCAAATAGACTAGAATATAAAAAAAATAAAATAAAAAAAACAAAAAAAACATTGCGGCCTAATCGACCTGCGCGGCATTTAGTCGGTCAGATAAACAATCGAAGTGTGACAGTGCCGGGGCGCTATCGCATTTTCCGGAGGCTGGGCGAGCTATCGGCCGGCGGCAGTGCGGCCGGCGCGCGCGCACCGAAAGCATGTGCCCGCCTCCGCGATGTACATAGAGCCCGCCGCGTTCCGAGCGCCCAGCGCCGAATCCCTCGCCCAAACCGAACCCACCCCCATATGGACGCAGTGCTTACCGTCCCCGTTATTCACAGGCAAGAAAGCGCCGCTCAAGACCTACGAAGAGATCCAGCCGCTGATACAGCAGGCCCGCAAGCGGGAACTCAAACTCATCATCAGGGAGAACTCGTGGCCGATCAACAGCCCGATACGAGCCTCCCTCTGGCCGGCTCTCTGCAGACAACATCAACATGGCAAATCGATGCTCGACGGCTTCTACTGGGACATGGTTACGCAGGTCAGTGATCTTCTCTGGTCAAGGTTGTCCACTATCGCTATTGAATTGTTCACTTATCGTGAAATCGCACACTTAATTTTTCCCCAAGGTTGTTTGCTTAGCGCCGCCCAAATGTTTGTGAGTGCCCTCAGATAAGCAGATGACGTACACAAGGTCGAAGTACGGCTCTGTTCAAACGCTTTTGTTTTAAGATGCTTGTCGATGATGCACAAGCCAAATTGATGTTTATCGGCCTCGATTTAAAAGCGAAAATCGGTTGAGAGTTAAGAGTAGGCTCTAGTGGTCTGTAAGCATACGTGACCGATTCATAAATGAAAACCTTAAACATATAACGTTGGATAAATCAACAATGGTGTTTCTAAATATATGTAGTGTTAGGTCTCAAGTTTATGTTGTTGAAATAAACTTTTTTTTTCTTTCTTCATAAAATTACACATTATAGAATTAGTTGATTTCAATTACGTTTCAACCGTATAACAAACAGGTTTGGTTTCGATAATACGATGCATAAAAACGTTACCGACTCTGTTAAAGGTTAAGAAACTGATTGGCCGAGTGGTTATCTTGTTAGTTCTTTATCTATATCAAAGTTATCAGCTGCTCACACCTCGCTCTTGCTCCACATTGCAGGCGCGGTCGTGTCTAGAGTAATTACATGTCTCACACAGGCTCTTTCATCGTACGATTTGCCTCAACCTTGTGAATGAATTAATATGCAACCTCTACGTAGGCCTGCCTGTCAAAGACACGTGCGCTTTCCATTCACTAACGCTTATGGATGTGGTACATGCTATAACTGTCTGCGTTAATCTTAATGTTGTGTGTGAATAAAAGGCTATATGCGGTGACTTACAGATCAGGTTCTTTGTGGACTTGTTAGACGCGCGGGTGCTGTTGTAGAAATAATTTTATTATAATTAGAGATCTTTCCACTTATGGCTACGTGGAGTGGTATTTTTGAGATTGGGAGTAGGCTTTCTTATAAATATTCTAGAAATGTTGGGTGTTCTGCACCCAAATATGTCTTATAAATGATAAAAAATAACAATTTAATCGTCCACTAATGCCGGATGTAAGTAAAATGGATCAACAGTAATAAGTAATAATATCGAGGTTGCATTAAAACTTTGTATTTGATGATTTAGCCACTAATTGAAAAATCGAAGCGATAATGTCAGTTAGAGTCCTTGCGATGGACATCAACGTGCGCGCATGCCCCCAGCGTCGCTCACTGCATCACAATTAGCAGTTAACAATACCTCGACAACCGTATCGCAGTTGTGTTTTTTGTCTATCGCCTCCGTTGTTACAACACTGTCAATTAGTACTATCGCTTTACCTTTGTTTATCGTGACTGCGTGAGTCATGGACGGCGATATACTTATAAAAACTCATTTGCATATTTCTCGCGATTTTTTCACTGAATGTGTCCAAAGCTTTGTTATCATGATCTGGTAAACAATGGACTAATTGGTCGTTAGTATACTAATCACTTGTTTTTACGAATTGTGTAGCACGACTAATTTAGTGTCATCCTATAAAGCCGATGCTCGTGGGTTGTTCTCGGAATGAGTAAATTTCTTTTCGAGAACTTTCTGTGACATTGCAGTTTTATTGTTTGCGAACATTTGGCTAGTTTTCAAAATGGAAGCTGTCACGGAGTATTCTGCATATCTATGTGAGGTGATGTTGATAAAAAAAAATATGTTCGGAAAACTTTCGGCGTATCGAATAGGCCGCCCATTTTCTGGTGCTGAGTGGATTGTGTTTATTATTTCGGCTTACGCGCTTGGCATCGCGTCAACCTTTCTGCCGGTTCACCTTCAATACTTGCTGCACACATTGCTAAGTTCATACGGCGCACTTGTGTTGCGTTGATATGGTATACAGGGCACGAGCCTGTTTTTGCCAATCCTTGCGCCATATGTTGTGCCAACGCATATTGTTTATAATATTTTAAACTAAAACATTTGGATTATATTGTATTTCTAGCCTTTTGTTTGTAAATATTCGAGATTAAAAGAATTCTAATAAGGTTTGCTATTGAACCTGCGGATGAGTAATGATTTTACGCAAATCATGCTGATACAATTGCTGAAGTTCTTATGAATCTGATGCAAACTTCTGCATTATAGTCGCAAGCTATACTTATAGGTTTTGTTAAAAAAATGAAAGTGAAAATTCAACTTATTGAGCCTGCACAAAACTAATAAAAAAAAAAAATAATAAATAAGACTCTGTCAGTATATGTTTTGTAATAAGCCTTTTTGGTACAATGTGAACTGTTTTGCCTTTTAAGGCATCGCTCGTCTTAAAGTTTTTATTAAACCTATAACAATCAAGCAAGTAATTATTTCTATTGTTGGAAACTGGTCTACAAGAACGGGACAATTGCAGCCGTAACTCAACTGATTCATAACGCTAACGCTCTTCAAACGTATAAAAAATTCGTTCTATTCGTGTTTTTCTTGTCAATTAGCACCACTAATAGATAAACAATTTATTATTCACGCTCGCATTGTTTCCGTTTTCCTTAACGACACATGTAAACATTGGCTATAGGTTTGTTGTGGATGAATCAAACAGGACTCCACGTGGCGGCGAGGTGAGTTGACTCTCGCCAAAATTCCGGTTTTCTGAGAAACATCGGAATGCCGGTCTCAAAATATCCACATCCATTTCCACCGATGACTTCATGCGGTTCCTGCACTCCATCTGCCCTCTCGGACTTCCGAGTTTCTTGAAGGTTGCGATCATTTTCTTAATGGTGCAAGTGCGTTTGACTTAAATATATGGAGATAACTTTCGATTTTTGTTTCTCTGCTATAGGACATGCCTACATGTCTTTTAGCAATATGATGTATTACAATTTCTTTGACGGATAATAGATACTAATATTTTACTCATTACCCATAATAGGCATTGTGCAGTCAGAATGTTATATTTTAATGACCGTCTCCTTGGCGCAGATGTTATTGCTTGAGCGTAGAACCGAGGGCTCCTGAGTTCAGATTCCCGGTACACATAATAAATGTCTCTCTCTGGCAGGACACATATAGATATATAGAAGGCTGATCACCCAACAAAAATCAATCAGTGAAACAGATGTTAAATAGCATCTGCCCCATACCCCGCTAAGAGACACGGGTCTTCAATTTTTTCTATTTTAATGCATCGTAAACAATATTTCCGTATCAGAACTTCTCTCTTTGCCTATGTTAGTGTGTTATCTAATTTCCCATATCGAAACACTTGAATAATGTAGTGCTACACGCTAATGAGATTGTGGCACATACTATAAGTATCTAATAAGAATCGATGCGCGCGACCTTTCGGTTCATTCAAGTTTGCGTTCCACGAATCGCCGATCAAATTCCGTTATCTCATTGTATGCGAGATTTCCGATCGATACATCTCAATGCTACACTGAGATGAATCTTCAACATATATTCTAACATTGTCAAAAGCTGGTGTTGTGCCAATGTCCACGGTCGCCTTGACCTCCGAAGTGCTCTCGTGGCATGAGGAACTCGGGTGTTTGATGCGACGTTATTTTACTGTGTGGGGGTGTTCTGGCGGTTTTTATCGGAAGTTCTAGGGTGTCGGAATGAATGGATGATTTATGTTACAGCGGTTGAATGTATTTGGCATGGAACATACACATATCTATATTAAGAAATATTTATTGCCCAAATGTGTTGCTAAGCTTTAAACTCGTGAACGGCTCGACCAAAAGGGCCAGTTTTTTTATTGTTTTTGTTAAGGCACAAAGAGTTCTTATGGAGAGAATAAACGTACCTCAGTTGAAGCCGGGGCGGATCGCTAGTCTTGTATGAATGTATAGTTAGTATTGTAGAACGACTTTAAACAAAACGCGATATAAGAAATGCAGTTAATTATTTTCGTTAATTTCGGTATTCCAAAAATGTTCCTATATCCGTTCAAACGTTATTTATTATGAACGTATCTGTGCATACTGTATATACATCCTATGTCACTCAGTGTAGTTACAGCTTTCTAATGGTGAAAAAATGTTTGAAATCGGTCCTGGTTTATGCGAGAAAACCTTACAAGCGTACAAAAATATGAAAATATAAAAAATCTAAAGCTTCCTTTTTATAATATTAGTGTCATATATGTATGTAATTTATGTCAATATACAAAGACATTCATATCGATCGATTTATAGTAATCAAGAACAAAATGTAACGATAACTTAATAGACCGCCGGTACCGGACCGGTCTGAAATTGGATTAGCTGCAAATCTGACCTTTAACGTTTACTTGAATAAGCTGAGGAAAGTAACCGAGACTATTTGCGTCGCTAATATCATTACTCCCGATCCGATTAGTGCGCGCGCGCCGGCCGCTGATACAAAGTTACGTAGTAATTAAATAATTAAATCTATCGCATGGATTTCGCGGTCCATTGCCGTTATTGTATTGGCTGGTGGCGTGGTTTGTTATTCATTCGACTGTAGGACGATGAAAAACAGTTTTAAAATTGTAGTTGTTCTTATAAAAATTTTTAAAACATATTTCGTTTCTTTTACCTCTCTCCACGCGGTCGCCTGGTAGAGATCACTGCACAGTGATAAGGCCGACGATTACACTATATCTTTGGTATATGTAACTGTATCTATGTGTGTGTTTTCGTACAATTAAGAGTTACATAAATAAATACAATCGGAATACCTTTTGCTTATTTTTTATGTTATGTTTTGTTTTTATATATAAGCAATAAAGAATTTCATTTCATGTGTTCAATCGTACTTGGATAACTTTCCGAATTATTATATATAACTAGCTGCGTCCCGCGGTTTCACCCGCGTAAGAGACCATATCCCATAGGAATATCGGGATATGGTTTTACGTGGGTCCAGCTGTCTACGTACTAAATTTCATTGCAATCGGTTCAGTAGTTTTTGCGTGAAAGAGCAACAAACACATCAAACACATCGCTACAAACTTTCGCATTTATAATATTAGTAGGATACACTTATATGTGTGAAATACCTTGTTCTTTTCTGGAATTTCAGATAAAGTTGTATTATATATTTGCTATTATTAATTTGCAACAACATTGATGTTAGTAGATAGTGAGTTTCTAAACTTATTTCAGGTTATTATAATCGCGCCATGTTTGCGTAAGTTGAGCGGGACCTCTTCATCGAGTATTTAAATATCTATTGATTTTAAAAACAACACATTGAATAAAATCAACGGCGGTGTTGACAATATATATGAAGCGATAAATTAACATGATCAATCATTAGAAAATATTTGAAAACAAATAAGTATATATAATATAAACTGACCTAGACTAACGTCGGTTATAATTGGATTAATTCTGTTTTAATTTTGGCAGTCTACTTTGCCCTTTGTAACGCGGTAATACGTTTAAGGTTGGAGAGTGTTGAGAATAAAATCATTAGCAATGAAATGGCAACACTATATCACCATTCAATGCGCGGTGACTTCACCTCGCGTTGGAATTATAATCATATTATAGTGTAGAAAAATGGAATTCTTAAAATTTTCATTGAAATGGATGAGAATTTAATGTCATTTCTCTGGTCATCATCATCTGATGATGATCAGCAGTGGGAACATATATGGGCATCAGCCCATGTATGTTCCCACTGGGTCATAGACCTCCTATGAGGGTTCAAGCCATAATCCACCACGCTGGCCAAGTGCGAGTTGGCAGATGTCACATGTCGTCGAACTTTTGATTCTTGGACATTTTGCCGGTTTTCTCACGATGTTTTCCTTCAATGTTTTAAGCAGTGGTGATGTTATCCACATGTGTAGATAAATTGAAAAATCAATTTATTTTCTGCACGCTCGCCCGGTCTCGAACCCCGGACTAATCGATTTTGAAATCCGAGGATCTCACCACTGAGCCACCACTGCTTTTTTTTCATTTTCATTTTTCTGGTCATTGAATATAAATGGAGTGTCCGTGAGAAATAATATAGTACCAAATATCAATTAAATGTACGATTTATTAAAAACATTTATTCATTATATTCACGCATGACATTCCGCCCGCGGCTTCGCCCGCTTAGTCAAAAAAAAAGATGTAGAACCCGGGGCCTTGCCGTGAGATTTTCTGTATAAAAAATATCATATCCTGTCAATTCTTGGGTCTCAAACTATCTTTGAAAAGTTTAGGCCTGAAGAAGAGACAGACAGACAAACAGGTATTTACCCTGTAATTATTTGATTTTTCTATAATTTGATCAAAGAGTTTTTTTAAGATAAAATCGCCCTTATTTCTACAATATTACATCTGCATACATACGAAAGTAAATATACGTAAAACAATTGTATACACTCATAATACAATACCTTAGCATCCATAATAATAAAATCGTAAAATATCGATAGAAGTTCTAATTGCGGTATTGTTTACAGCGAATCTGTATTGAAGCGATACATCGCACTTTTGATCCGTCTCCCTAACCTAACCTTCAGCTTATATCGGCTATCTACACCAGCACATCAAACAAAAATCGTAAATTCGGTATATACATAGGTAAAAGCGTTGTGGCTTCACGCCAAGTACCAAAATAGATGTACCTAGGTTCACTTCGCACCTACTTGGTCACGTGCGCGATGTTTTTGCATCGAGTGTGCGATGGTTCTTGCTATTGTTCTAAGTAGGTGTGGTGATGGAGGTGTCAGAGATGTCCAAGACTGGTATACTCTTATAAGATAGTGTGTATTGCTATCTTAGATATAACACTCACAGAAGTATCAAGTAGTTTGTGATGACGCACTACAGAGGTGCTGTGGTAGAACGAGAATGCAATCGTATAACGTGAAGTAAGAAATGATTGAGAAGAGATATAGGTTAGTTGCAAAAGTAGTAAGTAGATGCTTACAGATAAATGTAGATTGGTCTACTAAGAGGTTGTAATAGATGTAAAAGATGGCAATTGTCTTATATTATAAAGTACATTAGAAATAATGATTAAAAAGAGGTTAGTCCTTGCACAGGTATTGAAGAAGTTATGACGAACTAACAATTGCAGGATAACATTACATCTTTTTTAACAAAGTCCGTTAAAAATCCGTTACGTTGGTCTTATCGTTTTTATGGTTTAACTTGTGAGAAAGAAAATAGCCTATACCTACCTACTTCTGAAACACTTATATGTACCACAAGCTTCGATATTGAATCTAGTGTCGAGAGCCCAAGGTCCCAGTGTCACGGCCAGCGTGACTAACCAATCGATGGCAGGAAGTCTGGAACGCGCTTCCTGCACCTGTGAGGCTTCGAACCTGCGACCTTGTCCAGATTAGTTGTGTGTACTATTGCGTATATGTATGTGTGGGGTAGTGCTGTGTGTGTGCGGATGGGAGAAAACTGTTGATTGAATTAAGTTTCTTGAAAAATTTTTGGGGTTCTGCATAGATTTAAAACGTATTTCATAATGCCTTAAATGTATATTATATTATACTTACTGCGTTATTAAAAGAAACACAAAAATGGCTAATATTCACCGGGATATAATATGCTAATTTGATTATGTGTGCAAAACACATTGCTAAAAGATCGATAGGATAGAAAAAAATCAGTTATCATTCATCAGTCACTGTCGTTTACTACGTTGCTTTAGCGGTGTGTATAAGTACAATGTTCTGTTTATAAGTAACAATATCGTTATATCATTGAATGTACATCTTTTCTCATCGAATAGTATTATTAAGTCACAGAAAAATACATAAACTGGCTTTCAACTCAACATGATATATATTGTATGTATGTGTGTGTGTGTGTGTGTGTGTCTGTACGAGCAAATGTTAAATACAAGTAAACATGCATACACTTAGTTGATTAGCCAGCTTAATTTTGCGTTCACGCAAAACAAATTGTTCGCCACAGACAAATAGACAAATGAATTCATTAGCATTTAATTAAAATACAGTAGTCGACGTTGCAACACGGTCTTGTAATGAAAATAACATATTGGTCTATAAGTGAAATAACAATTTATGAGGCCCTTTCACGTTATTTATTATAACAGTTCGATTGCTCCTTATTGATTTGTTTTTGCTTTCTTACTTTTTTGATTTCAACATTGATTTATTTTCATTCGGCATGTTTGAAGCGGTAAATAACTAAATACAGTTTGTTAATAGTAGCTCTGACCACACACATAGGTACATGTGTGACACTCGCGTAGTATATCCAATGGTTGCCTGGAAGATATCGCTTTTCACCGATAGGGCCGCCTAATGTACCGCTCGCTTTTTATTGTTTTTGTTTCTTTTTTGTTTGTGTACGTCCACTTCTTTGTTTGTGTGGGTTTTTTTTTTTTTTATGCCATAGCGGGCAGCTGAGCTGGTGGTTCGCCTGATGGTAAGCGATCACCACCGCCCATGAACATTCTCAAAGGTCGCTCTGCGAATGCGCTGCCCGCTTTTATGGGGTAAGTGAAAAGGAAAGGATTAATTACAGGATAGAAGGAATGGACTGGGAGGGATAAGGAAAAGGAAATAGGCCTCCGGCTCCCCCACTCACCGTACGAAACACAGTGGCATGCCACTATTTCACGCCGGTTTTCTGTGGGGGTGTGGTACTTACCCGGTGCGAGCTGGCTCAATTCGTGCCGAAGCGTGCTCGACTCCCACAATGTAAAACTACACTCCCACATTAAAGTATTTATTTCTTTATTTACCCGGGTAAAAAGTAGCCTATTTGCTAATTCAGACGATAATCTATCTCCGTATCAAAATTTCAAACACATACTGTTGTACAACTGATAGGCTGTTTTAGCGTGAAATAGTAACTTTATAATCATGTAAGTATGGATGGATGGATATCTTTCCAGCCATATTTACAAACTATCGCGATCATAATATTAGTGTGATCAGCAAAAACCAATCCCGATAAAGAGTAGTTCATTGGACCATAATTCATGTACTCTATTGCTGTACTGGTTTATACGGGTATTCTATCAATGGCAAATTTCTTTGAGATCCGAAATGGTTGTTAAGTAACTTTCGCATTTATTACGTAAGTAGTAGGGCCGTAAGTAGCAAATAACATTCGAAGAATTTACATTCTAGATTGTTGAATACGTAACCTGTATGAGTGTACGGTGTACACCGCAAAACACCATACGAATCAATCTTAGGTACGTAATATGATATAATTAACGGTTGACTATTGTGGTCGGATGCTAATGTTACATTGTTTACTATTACTCAATCGACGCTGAAAAAATATACGTTAATTTAGCTCTATGGAGACGTTGAAACAATGAAATAATTAGTAGTAGTTGTGACATTATGTTATAGAGGAATGACTGAGCAGAAAATTAAGTTTATTTGTTAGATATAGTTGTGGATCGTATGTCGTATTAGATGTTCCATCAAATTTTAAATGCAAATAGTGGTTTGATCGTTAAAGTTACACGGTCGGTTATTTTGATGAAATCTATTATTGAGGTGAACTTGACTTAACTGGACATCATGTCACTGTGTAGTAAAGAAATCCAATTAGCGGCGAACAGATAGGAACAAAACGTGACCGATTTTAAATTGCCTCCGAAGATTAATGGATGCAGCCATTTCAATTTCATTTTCTAGGTCAACTGATATGATGTTCACGACTCTGTGACATTTTAAAGTAAATTGAATTCTATTTGGTTTCGTTTTTGAGCGCTTAAGTGCGTATTTTGGATCGAGGATATCGTTACGTAATGCGGCATGCATTACCTTATCGTGCATAGGATATATTTCTATAGTTATTTAAATCAATAGTTAACATATCAGTTGATTTCTGTCGTTGGTACTTGCGTACTATCAGAGCTGCATTTAATTACCTTTCATTATTTCAAGTATGTGATGTAATATATAGTTTTGAATATTAGAACATTTTTCGACTCGGCGGCACACGGCATGATTGCATATAATTTACATGTATAAACGCAGGCGTAATACATTCTTATCCGCTTCAATGATTTCCCGATTTCGATATGAAAAATTGTTTCGTTCGTGCGGTTGTCAGTTTTCGATACTGATACATTGAAAAAGTTGAGTTTTTAATTAGGTGTTAATTACAGCTTAATTGGTGTTATATCCTATTAAGCAATGTATGAATGCTCGAATGATTTGCATATTCTTTGCGAAGGATATAAATTTCAATCTGTATTTATTAAGCAATCCCGTTATTTAAAATATTGCAAAAATATTCAGTCTTAGTACCTATTATGTATGTATGTAAATTTGTTTGATTGGCACCATGTTACGATTGATTTTGGTTTCTTTTTGTTTTTCCACTATATATTTAATTACTCCTTTATCTATATATAAATATTATAATATAGAGCGACTGACAATCCAGATGTCGAAAAGGTACCACTGAAAATCAGAGCTGAGGCGTTAAGCCTCAGGTTTCCTGAGTGGCATTCCTTTTTGGCACACGCAGCCACACATAATTTTTAAGTCTAGCCGTTAATATTATTTTCTCTTTTTTGATTTCTTGTATGCTGTAATTTTCTGTTATGACTTGATGTGTGTGTGTGTGTGTATGTCTGTGTCAAAATGAATGTTTTTCTTTCTTTCTTCTTTCTTTATTTCTTTCAAATGTAATTGGTCAACGCTAGATTTGTTACGGCAGTATATGATCTTCCTCTGCTATATCTAACTTCCAGCGAGAAAAGCAATTTCTCTATACCAAGTATGATACAAGTAGGTGACCATCTCCCGGCGGTCAGTGAACCGTGACGTCACGCCGACTATATCGGATCTTGCACTTTATTGGATCTCTCGTGATTTGATTGCCCTTATTGGTTGCGTATAATTTCATAAGTGGGTCTTACTGAGTTATTGTCCGAGATTAATTTCCTGCTACGCTATGTTTTGTTTCTGTAATGTCGTTTTGTTCTGGCTGCTTGCATTGTGTATGTTTATAATGTGTGTTTTTAATGATAACTGTTTGGTTTTAATGTTTAATGTAGGTATTACAGAAGGTGCTTTTAGAATGCATCTGGTGTGGTGTGTATGTTGTTTTTGCACGCTTTTATTATAAGCTTAATCTGTGCGTTTGTACATTTGCATGTAACTGACTCATTTAGACTTGATTTTGATCCACTATAAACGCACAGATTTAATTAAAATTTTGTAGACATATCAAGGATCGGTGACAATACAATTATTTCATCATTGGTTGAATAACAAAATTTCTATATACAGCATTAAATTATCTAATAAGTGAA
Source organism: Zerene cesonia (assembly GCF_012273895.1). NCBI lineage: Eukaryota > Metazoa > Arthropoda > Insecta > Lepidoptera > Pieridae > Zerene > Zerene cesonia. The sequence continues at coordinate 9,842,208 of NC_052102.1, read as the reverse complement.
TTCATTTAGGCCGTCAGTGACCACGCTCTTTGCAACTTTTGGCGACGGGTCGGATTTCAAAAACCCTATTTGGTAACCCTAGTAAAACCTTGATTTTATAGAAACGGGATATAATAAAATGCATTATATTGCCAAAGCAAATATCCATATAATGCGTCCGCTCCAAACCAGTTGGAACCGGCGAAAGGTGGTACACGTAGAAAATTCCGTCGTTCCATATTATTATTAGCAATGTGATTGAGAAAGGACAGTTTCCGTATCTCCGTCAACAGGGCCGACCTGTGGCCCCTGTTTACCGCACCCTGATAGCGATGGATACGTGTGGGATAAGGTTATCAGCGTATGTATAAGTTATTGTGTTGCGCGTGCAGATTTTGTGTCTAAGCGTGAGTTAGCGACAATGTAGTCTGCAGTATGCAGTTTGCTTCCCGAACCGATGGGAAGTGGTAAGACTGTGTTGTGACGATTCAAATGCTTCTTAGGGATGTCTTATTGAAAAATAAATACTTGAGTTGATAGCAGCATAGATTTTTATTGAAATAAGTTCCAATAAAGTAGATCCACCTGTTAGTATTAAAAAACTGAATGCTGAGCTTAGTATTAAATTTAAATTAATTAATGTATACACGACATTTTTCATCGTTTATTACTAAAAAAAATTCAATTACTCAAAAAAATGCGTAAATCCTTTTTTCTTTAAATTTTAATGGATACTGCTTACGAATTTAAGTTAGAAAATATATATATATATATATATATATATATATATTTATTCCGTTTCAAGACCGTTTTCCAATTAACATTAGCGACTGTCTAACTCTTACTTTGCGTTTATATAATTTACTTTTAAATGCGCGAGCATTGAACCGAGAGGGATCCTGGGTTCGATTTTTGATAAGCTATAACCAATATCTTGGTCAGAGAGAAAATTGCGTTAAAAACATGAAATAGATTCTAACCCATTTGCCCCATACCCCACACGGGGACCACGAAAAATCAATCACACTATGTCGTGGAGCAGAGTAGTACTAGTAGTACCCGCTAAGTCTAGTATTTACTAGGTGCGTTGTAAGAATATTTATTATTCACGTTTATATTGATACATTTTTATTCCGCCGTCGATAATTTTATTTAAACACAGTTTATACGCCATTTTGCAAAATAAACATACTAACATATACATTGTACAAACATTTTAATGAAATTATGGAATTACTTAAATAAATATGCAAGCGGGCGAATGGATTTAAATCGTGTTTTATTAATTGACAAGCTATCGTAAAATAGTTTAATGTCATTGTGAGATTCGTGTGTATTCTATTACGCGGTGTAAATAAAAATAACACGTTTTTATACATAAATATTTCCTTTTGGGACGTGTGACGATCGTGTTGTTTTTATATTATTACCTGATTGTCCAAACAGGGGGATATTTCATTGATGTATTTATGTATTAGATAGTATAAAATGCTAAAAACTGTATAAATTGCAATTTTCGAGTCTGGTTGAAAAATGAAAATTAAATCAAGTGTTTATTTTGATAATCTACAACTCTATACTAATATTGTAAAAAGGAACCTTGTGTATGTTTTTAATGTTTTCACGCAATAACCACTGGACCGATATCAAAAATTCTTTCACCATTAGGACGCTGTAACTTCACTGAGTGACATAGGCCATGCATATGCGATATACCACGGGCGAAGCCGGGGCGAACTATCCATGTTAATAATAAGTGGCTTTTAAACAAGAGATTTTTTTATTGAGAAAAATATAATAGCTTCAATTTAATCAATCGTCGTAAAGGTCAAGGTTTTTAGTGTAATTAAAATGCTACGGCGTTAGAAGAAATAAAAGTGGGACTGAAGTTAAAAATAAAGTCTTAATTAACAAAGGTATCTCTCGAGACGGTGGATTTATTCAAGCTCCCTTAGGCGTGAAGTTTTAATGAAGTTCCCTCGTTTTAATTAGACATAATTCACAAAAAGCGTTTTCGTGGATAAAGAAAAATAATTTTCTTTTTTTCCGTAGATTTTCTTCTGCTTGATTGGATAATTTATTAAAAGTTTTGCAATTGTATTTGTGATCGATAATTAAATATCTAATCCACAATATATGTCATGTCGTTTTCCTCACGATGCTTTTATTCGCCGTTTCGAGCAGTGGTGATGTGAATTATGTGCAGATAAAATAAAAAATCTATATTTCTTGCACGCTAGTCCGGTCTCGAACCGCCTACTTCTCGCTTTAAGTCCGTCCTCCTAACCACTGCCACCACCTCTTAGTATGTTATAGGTAGTGTTAATAATATGACTTCATTCCACATGGATATGTGGTATAATTTGAGTATCATTAAGACTAGTGTTATGCTTATAAATTACAACCCACACACGATGAGTTTGCATGTAGACCACACAAACTATGAGATCATTTGATCAACGCAATAAGCGAACTTTTTATCCAAACAGTACTCAATCTACACAAGTTTATTTCATACATGTAGCAAAGTGAAGGAGATTTTCTTTCTATTGTATCAGTTTAATTCACATCTGAATTTTTAATCAACCAAACTGCAACACAATAATAGAACTAACTAACAATAACTGCTAGAAAACTATTTAATGCGGCTTCTGTGTTTTTATTGAACATGTCCGATTCCTAAAATGTTTGAAATAACATATTAATGTTTCAAAATCTACCAACCCGCCGTTGACCAGCGAGGTGGATTACCGTCTGATATACGGATTATGCCTGTGCCCCTGTAGTAGAAACAGATATGTACTGGTGATGATCTTAAAAAAGCAGCGTCATCAAATCGAATCTTACATAACATCATAATCCAACAAGCTATTTGCATCGCGTGACAGATAATCATAAATAGTTACGTACGATAAACAGACCTCAAGCGCAGTCGAGCAGGAATAGACACAGCTCCAGATTCAATTGCAATCATTAGAAATATTAGCGATAAGATTAGAATAGCATGACCCAATAAAGGGACGGGTGTTACTCAACGCAGATGGACGCGGATAGACCGACCATTGCACAATGGGATAAATATCATCGATAAAGCTATTTGAGGTCAGGCATTGAAATGGATCTATTAGGAGCAGGTAGTGCTCTGATTGATTGAGAGAAGCTGGGGGTATTAAATGGTTGAGTGGGACGATTAGCGTGTGTGTAGGTACTTTGTGGGTAGGTAACCGCCGCGAGGATGAAATGATTGGAGTTATTTTTATATCATAGTTGGGACTAGGTGCTCCGTGTGATTTGACCTGCCTTGTTGATGAAATCACATGCGTATTTCTATAGCTTATGTGTTTGTTAAGCGACAGGACAGCCAAGTATAATCAAATTTCCTTCAGTGGTTTTTGCGTGAAAGAGTAACGAATATCCGAAAATCCTCACTAACTTTCAAGTTTACTATTAGTCTAGGATCCCACTACAAAATTAGTGTAGAAATAATGTAGACAATCAAAATTTATTTTGAAGTAAACTCATAAGTAGGAGAATTCATTTAACATAAGGTGCCAATTAGTAATTGCCCGCCAGTATTATCAATTAAAATATTTTTAAATGACTTAGAAATAAATTCGGTTTACATTTGATGGAAATAAAGCTTACAGCACTTAACAATAGTGTACTTGAGAGATTTGAAATGGTACAGAATCATTGTTGTCTACATTATTCCTTCACTAATTTTGCAGTGGGATCCCGCGCTATATGTAAGTAGGAGGCGCTTTACATGGAGTTGATGTTACGCCCCTGTAAACAAAACAGGTGGAATGAATGAAACTATCCGTCGATCACGTTCCTTTTACTCACACTTCCCAGTCGTTTCCTTTTTTCCCGTCGTCAACCCTAAAAGCGAGTGTCGCAATTGCAGAGGTATCTATGCAAATGTGCATGGGCGCTGGTGATCGTTTACAATTCGTCTGCTGAATCAATTAATCAAATGCTTTATTTTTCACTCGGTTCAAAATCAGAAAAATTAAGATTTACTATATAAAAAAATACTACACAGGAAACCAGTGTTTTCAATATGAAAATATTTCGCTTGATCCTTGCTTTTATTCTTTTATATTTTCTACATCATCGTACTCAATGTGTACTGAATGAACAGTCGTGATATAAACAAAGAAACGCACATTTATGTTTAAAAATCTAAGATACTTGTGGGCTAAGTGCACGGTAGGTAAACAAGCGTGCCGAGTTTTCGTTATCAATATAAACAATGTTATCAACACTGTTATTGTGTTTTCGTCTTTCGTCTCAAATGTCAGTTTCAATGATACGTTCTGTTGTGTTTTTATTGTAATACCAGTTATTATTTTACGTATCTTGTTTTGGTATTTTTTTTTATTAACTTAAGGGACAAATTTCGTATTGCAGTACCAAATGCATCAATGTTCTCATAAGAATTGTCTCCTTTTTAGATCAAGAGAAATTTTTGGCCATGTTAAGATTATAATCAGTATCACTGTATTATATAACAGTCGCTCTGATAAAATTAAGAAATTGTTTTATCAGAGTGATGAATCCTTCATATTTTATTTTATTATGATATAATCTGAAATTTCCTCCAGTCTATTTTTGTGAGTGAATGTTATTATATGAAGGTATCACTGTTTCGCTTGTCTTACGCTATTTATTTAAATGTCATTCAAGCGTTCCATCAGAAAGTCACGGTTTTGGTTGCTTTGACGTTTTTTATATCTGTGTTTTTACGTTGTTCTATTTCTGCTTTTACTTCTTATATTTTTTATTATATTTTAATATCGGGTTAGATAAAACCACACTACGCATCACTGTTATATGTTAAGATAATATTGATGAAATATGTTGCATTTTTCGGTATACCTCGACAATAATCTATACTTATACTTTACTTCATATTATAAAGCTGAAGAGTTTGTTTGTTTGTTTGTTTGAACGCACTAATCTCAGAAAGTACTGGTCCGATTTGAAAAATGCTTTCAGTATTAGATAGCCCATTTATTAAGGAAGGCTATATATGTACTACGGACGAAGCCGGGGCGGACCGCTAGCTTATAATATTAATAAATCTAGTAAAATCCTGTGAGGTTTTCGAAGCGTTCCTTTTAGCTTGTACTCACTCACTACACGGTTTTACTGTGAAAATAGATAAATATGACTACAATCTACAATTATTGTATAAATATTGCTGTGCAAAAACAAATCTACCGGCATTGAATCAAACGTTTTCATTGTCATTGACACACAGAAATTGATATATGACTACATTATATACTACATGACCCAATCTGCGTCTTGTACAAAAGCAAAGGCTTTGAAAGACAACCGTCGTGAGCAAAAATTCGTTTACTTTATTATAAGATTATATTTTTTACGAATTATTTTTATAAATTCTTAATTTAAGTTCGACGACATGTGACACCTTCCAACCCGCACTTGGCCAGCGTGTTGAATTATGGCCTGCACCGTCATAGGAGGCCTGTGTCCCAGCAGTGGAAACATATATGGGCTGATGATGATTTTGATTATAAATTATTACATAGCAACTAAATCATGCAAATTGTCTTTTTATGAGAAAAATTGATTATAAGGAATTCGAATCCCCATAATTTCGCCGAACGTGGCAACGCCTACAACCCGTGATTCCGTAAATTACTATAGTTTAGTCCTTTTTTACAGTACCTTTATGCGTATAATACTTGTAGTATCATAGAAATTTATATTTCCCTGTCTCTGGGGTTTTGGATCAGTTATCGCTTATCTATATTAATAATCCAAACGTATGGGAAGCAGAAAGCAGCTTTCTAAATCTAAGATACATACATACATATTTGCGAGATAGTGTTTTTCGTTATTGACTTTTAGCCGCAAAAGATTTACGATCACCGGCTCGATGCACGAACGCGCTGTTATTTCCGATGGATTCGCTCTCCGTATTCGCCAGCCGAAAATAGCACTTATCCCGCTGAAAATAACGCTCGCGGTGTGTTTATTTACCAAACAGTACATGGGAAAAGTTTATTGTGAAGTGTATTTTGGGCGAGCTTGAGATAAATAATTAATTCGTCTATGCTAGCTTGTTGCAATTAAGAAGCAGTACGTTTTTTTTATGAATTGCTCGGATTTACTATAGATATATCTTAATACGGCCATAAAGAATTACAAACACACACACATCCAAACAATTTTCACGTTTATAATATTAGTAGGATAGTAGGATTAGTAGGATAGGATATCCTACGATAGGATAGGATTTTATGAACGGGACAGTTTAAATATTACATTGCGACCCAAAAATGTATTGATAAATTTAAAATTGCTCACGTTTATAATGAAAAAGGGAAAAATTGTAACGGGAAAACTGTTGTGTACTATTATATAGGCTTGGATTTAAAACCAATTAGCGAAACGTTTTTAACGTAAAAGAGGAAGAAAAAAAAATCTTTTAAAAAAGTTGTTTAATAAATCTCATTTATTTATTTACCCGTCTCGTTTATTTCGCTCACGCTGTTGACATTAAAAGTTGAAGTGGCTGAAGTATTATCGCAACTTATTATATTAATTATGTACATTAATTGCTCCATAAATAGCATGAAACATTCAATAACTGCGCAGCGTGTGCGTCAGATTACGTAATCATAAACACCTACCTGACCCATTAACGTATTTTTCATATAATTCTATTTTATTTTTCATCTCATGTTTGATATCCTATTAATCCTACTATATATATTATATATCCTACTATCCTTCTTACTAATATTATAAATGCGAAAGTTTGTAAGGATGTGTGTGTGTGTGTGTTTGTTGCTCTTTCACGCAAAAACTACTGAACCGATTGCAATGAAATTTGGTACGTAGATAGCTGGAGAACTTTTTATACGCAGGCGAAACCGCGGAGCGCAGCTAGTGTGCCTATAATATTGTGATACAATTCTATCAACAAAACTTCACTTCTAACTGGATATCTATACGAGATTCTTAAGTTTTAAAAATTCTGCGCTGTCTATAATGTTCACATCCATAGCTTTCAAAATATGATGGTACTACGCTTGGATGAAATTGGTTAACTACGTGTGCCTTCAATGAACAGATATAATTGTATAGATAAACGTACTTACCTGAACTGAAGTTCAATTGTAATTACCGACAAGCTTGATCTAAGTTGTTCCAATTAACTATGTAGATTATACTAGTTGCGCCCCGCGGTTTCACCTTTCAGTCCGTATCCCGTAGGAATATCGGGCTAAAAAGTAGCCTATATGTTATTCCAGTTGTCCAGCTGTCTACGTACCAAATTTCATTACAACCGGTTCAGTAGTTTTTGCGTGAAAGAGCAACAAACACACACACACACACACATCCTTACAAACTTTCCCGTTTATAATATTATTAGTAGGATGTTTTAATGACAAAGCTAGGAGTGTAATAAATACAACGAGACTGTAAATACATAGTAGAAAACGGGGGTTATATCGAATTTGCAATTTGGCGAGCGTCGGTCCGCGCAGTCATTCAATTGAGCGTTGATTGGGCGGCAAGAGGTCGCGTTGAGGTTGGCTCCGCTTTAATTAGGGCTCCAGCTCCCGTGTGGGTATTGTCCGTATGATCTGATGCATCACGTGTTCCTGTGAGGTGCCGTATACTGTACTTATATTATAAAGGTGAAGAGTTTGTTTGTTTGAACGCGCTAATCTCGAGAACTACGGGTCCGATTTGAAAAATTATTTCAGTGTTAGTTAGTCCGTTTATCGAGGCTATGGGCTATTCATGTACCGCGGGCGGAGCCGGGACGGATCTCTAAATATGGTTGTTGCAGCGGCTATGACCGCTCGGTCAAACGAAATTCGCATGAGAATGAGATGTTCCATGCGATAAAAAAATAGCCTATATCACACACTATCGCTTTTATAATATTACCACCTGTTGCCCACGGTTTCGATCTTGTGAACGAAGGAAATTAACAGTTGTCATAATTATCACATTTTGAATATAGCGCCCTCTATCGGAATATAAACATGTCGGAATGATTCACATGTGCATCGCAATTCGCAATGGACCTTCCCGTGGAAATTAGAGGTTTCCACGTGTATTTGCTTCAAATATTTTCATTTTTATAACAATACAGAATATGAAGTTGAGAAAAAAAAAGGTTCGTTTGTTTATTTAGTTTAGTTAGTTTGAACACGCTTAGGTGTATTAGAAGGGACTGTTGGATATACGTGATACCTGAGTGCAATAGGTTATGTATATATGTATATGTATCACGGTCCGTAGTAGTTAAGAAGATTTAATTATTATTAATGTTTTATAGGTTCTGTTCATAAACTATTTTGTGGCGTACGATACTATGAAATTATATAACTGATTATTTACTTTAATTTTTATTAATTTATTTACTTGCATCAGACTAGCTTCGCCGCGCGGTTTCACCCGCGTAAGACGTATTCTCGTAGGAATATCGGGATCAAAACTTGCCTATATGTTATTCCAGTTGTCCAGCTATTATATAATATATAATATTAGTAAGATATATCCATACCATATTATAATATAAGATGTATCCCAGTATCCATAGTACTATCTATCACAATATTATTATTATGGTTACTCTAAAAACAATAAATTGAAACAATATTGTAGTGTATGAATAAAATTCAGTCATAAACCGTAAAGTTTCATAATACAATAAAACATTCATATACATATATTTTATTTATAAATTACAATGTTCTATTGCGATTTTTGAATCGCTTGCGCACTTTTGAATTTAATTGCTCTAAACAAAAGAATATATTGTGTTATGTTTATTCGTAATCAGTGGGTGGTATACAAGGTATTTAACATTTTATTATGGTATTCTTTCGTAACGGTGTATCCTATATTAATATAATTGCTAGTTATGATTTATTAGTACACTAGTTAACACCATGATTTGTTTATATTTGTTTTCTTACATCTTTTTAATTTTATACGCACAAATTAATGTCTTGAAGTTTATCGTCTAATATCCATGAATGACAATTGAATATTTAATTCCAACTGAATTTTTGTTATGTCACCTTTGAGAAGCTTTGCAAATGATGCACTTTTTTATATAACGTAGTAGCTGCTCATTCGGGTTGTGCTTGTGTAGTCTTATGATTTATCGTAATTTGGATAGAAACTATGCTTTCTATTGATCTATTTGTTTCTATGCTATGTTTGAAGTTGCATAGAACATTGTAAATAAAATACCATAATCATTTCTGATCTCCTTTCTAAACTCTAATTGTTTACATAACAAAACAAAAAGTTTTATTTTACATCATACACATTTCACTCAAGTATATAATATGGCATCCTGTGCCTATAATCGTATTTATAATTGTAAGGTAGGTTCTTTCTGTTTGCGATAAATTGACTAGATTCAAAACACGATAAGACTTCACACAGAAATCAAGTTAAGCGGCGTACATTGAACGCTGACAGCGCTGCCGAAAAAAGATACATAAAATTCGCTGTCGCAATTTTCATTACCACACATTAACGTTCAACATAAGAAAGCGTAAACAACAAAACAGGTTCGCTGTGTGCGAACGCGGCGTGCGCAGGAGTTGGTGGCCTTGACTGGGCGAAGGACGTGGGGGCGCGGCGCTCACGCGATGGTGGTCGGCCTGTTTTCTTATGGAAATTGATTCGATTACGTGGGATAAACAGTTAATTAGGTGTGACGTCAGATGGCAATAATTTTATACGAGTAAAACAACCTTGATACGGTCAAATGACGTGATGATGCAAACTATGATTTGCGAGAGTTAAGAAAAGCGTTTTAAAGCGATTTTGTACATTTGGAATTGCTCAGGAACTTTTAGCTTATTTAAAAGATGTAATTACAGTATTACACCATTATATAATTCTTCAAAAAAATATGTAGTTTCAAATACAACCTGATTATTACTCTGTATAAATACACTGCATTGCAAAATTTTATTACGTTTTATATTGTAATATTATATTGTATTGAAAACACATTGCCCTATAGGAATTCAGTTCGACATCTGGCCAATGGCTTTGTATGAGCGGAGTTGAAAGATATCTGAGATTGCTTCTAGAGTTTGTTCTATTTACTCGTATAAAATATACTCGAAATAAAGTCTAAAGTCTAAGTTATAATATACTATACCAATAACTATACGTAGAAATATACGCAGAGCAACTGCAATATAATATTATTTTTTAACGCTTGCACACGGTGGTATTATCATTGTTACTATCTTCGGTTTGATATCTTTGTTTACGCTAATATTTCTTTTCATCCACACCAATGGAACAATATCAAAGCAGCAAAATGCGTAACCAGTTTTTCTCCGTAAATAATTTCTTCACATGTAGGTAGCAATTTTAATTGCACGTTGCGCGGAACGAGTCAGAAAAAAGTCAAAGTATTCATTATTCAAGTCTACGTTGTATGACCGCTTGAAATGGAAATGGGTCGACGAGGAAAGGCAGTCGGAAACCCGCTTGCTTTTAGCGCATTTTAACAGCGGTTAAATGAGAATTGAGATCGTTTTAAATTCACTTCAGGCGTTCAAGAAAATCGGAGGATGTTTTCAAATTTTTATAACGTTACAATGTTTTGCAAATTGGTAAAGCGTAATAAGTCGGCTTAATGCGGTTGTTAAAAGCTGCGTACATCCTGTTGCTTTGTTTCGTGGTTGTTTCAATTGGCATTGATAAAATAAGATATGTTGCATATCGTTTGTAGTACATAGATATAGTAGGTGTAACACATAGTTATGGGACATTCCCAATACTAATTTCGATAGGTGTTAAACTTGAAAGGTTTCGCGCGTCGCTTTTACGTTATTTAATCCAATATCAAACAGGGAATAAGGCAGTTGATAACTTTGGCGCTCGCTTGTAATCGGGTATCCACATTTATGTCAAGGACGCACCCAATACGGTGCAATGGTGCAATACAGTTTTCGTCTCGAATGCTCACTGTTACTTACTGGTTTAACAAAAACTATTTTTAGTTGCTTTTTTTTATCCCTACGTCCTATAGGCACTATAAGGATGTTATAATTATATCCCGATTTATATTCACCGTTATTCTGATTCCTGTCTTCGCGAATTCACGAGCTCTGTTGACGTTTATATTTAGATCTGGCACCAACCGAGAGCCGGGTTTGTTTCGGATTTTTGTCACATTGACGGACTGTTATTGGTGCGTATTTACGTTATTTGTCATTCGCCACATTTACAAACGGCGGCACGGTTATTGCTCTTTCAAATTTACGCAACGCGTTGGTGCGTTGATTCTTCGTGGCGGCGTTGATGTTGCCAATGCTCTTATCTAATGCGAGATTAGCGTGCGATGAACTCGTTTTGTAACGGTCACTGGGACATATAAACCAACCCCTATGCGTTAATTGCATATTAGTTAGATGACCATTAGAATCACGTTTTATAATGCAGGACGCTCTGTTTTTGAATAATTGGGAGTCAGTGTACCATTGTCCGTTTCGATAGCAAATATTTAATGAATACCAAAATTTTCCTCAGCCATTCGTATGTTAGTTATCGCCAACGACCGAAAATATTGATCCAAGCGAGTTTTGTTTGAACAGAACCGGTGATTGCGATAAAGATCGTTAAAAGATATTTTAGGAAAATATTTTTGGTTCTTAGTTATCTTGTATGGTGATAAGATAATTTCGAACAATGCTACACACAGATACGCAACGCCGTGCATATAGCGAGCGGAACCAAGCCGCGTGGTGTTACGAATGCGTACGTCACGGATTGTCCCACTTGTATTTGGATAATATGGGCTATTTAAGTTTGTTTATTGTGTTGATAATCCGCGCTACTTTTGAGGAAGTTTGTTTTTTATAAGTTTAATATATTCATCTCAATCCTATGACTTGAAATATAGCCGTAAAAATATGGTCATTTGTAATCTCTAAATGGTATGTACTATCAAAATTGAGTAAGTATGGTAACTTGATTGGAGTTAAATAATAAGGGTAATTAGTAAACTCAAAATTAGCCTTATAAGCCGTGTCTTTTTCAAAACCTCACTCCTTTGTTTATCTCGTGCTCCTGCACTGTTTACTTTGTTGAAGTATAGTGTACATTGATAGTGACTTTGTTATAAGAATTTTTTGGCCAAACAAAACCCAATATCGTAAGTACTTTAGGCAAGAGCAAATAGGACATTGATTGTAGTATTCCATTTGTATATGAAAGGTGTAATTTGTGCGAGTCCAGCTCGGCTCGGCTCGGCCTTGCCGCAAAGTGGATAATCACGAAGTTGCGACTGTCGACGGCAGATTGAATAAGAGATTTAAAGGTGTTTACTATATCAATTTGCACGGCGATGCTATAGGTACGTGATTTTTCGCAATAACAACCTTTTATGGAACGTTCCAGCTCGCTCCAATTATAAGCTGCTTGATAATTGAGGATGCGAATGGTTGTAGCACAATATTTTGGATTTTATATTGAGTATTTGATATGCCTTTTATATGACGTCAGAACGTAAATTTCTGTAGTCGTATAAAGCTGAAACATTGCTAATGCGAAAGTGCGTTTGTTTATTTTATTGTTTTTCAGTCACGTCGCAATGAAACGATATTATTTAGCTAGGAATTATTTAGCTAGGAAATGACAAAGGCTGCTTTTGCTGCTAATTTAATGCGGTGTAACACCTATTTTCCATGAAACTCTCTAAAAAAAGTCACGTTCAGAAGTTGTAGTTTTTATAATTATTTCAAATACAAACCTCATTAGTCTACGCGATTTTAGCATAAATAGTTACTAACTCATACTGGTTTACAGTTGTAAAATACCGGACAAATTAGTAACGCAATCAATTAAATTCCCATCTAGTTTCCTGTCTTGGCGACATAGCTGGCCGAGTAATTACATGGGAAGTGACTTAGATACCTCAGTCAGTGACTATGGCCTGATTGAGTAATTCATACGAAAGGGAAATTATATAGAACTAGCACTGTACTACAGAGCAGCTGTGGCAAAGCGAAGACGAAAATTATACAGTCATATAATATGTAAGTGGTGGAGATTTGGAGCTAGATTTCTCCGTATAAGAGATAATCCCACTTGAATACAGAGATTCAGCGATAGCATTGATACTTTCGCAATTCTGTATTATTTCCATAGAAATTCATAGCTGCGCATAGAAGTTGCTGACTTTCATTTTCCGATAGTATGGTATTAAAAAGTTTTCTATAATACCTAGGACTTTACGGAATTCTTTTTAAGCAAATTTAATTTTTAAAACGTGGCAACAACGTTTATTATTATAAGGCAATCAACTAAGCATGGGCACTCACATAAACTGCAAAATATTTAATGTAACTTATAGGGATAACTGCTGACTTAGTGGCATAATAAATCATTTACGATTTAACTATGATTTTTAAGAGTTTACATTCATGTTTCTTTTTCTTATACGCGACATGTTTCATCATTATTTATTATTTTATTTTAATGACATTGTCTTGTGGTTATGGTGATATATATATATAGACTTAATTTCTTCATGCTCAACCTTTCATACAATCTTTTGTGTTGTCCTCCAGGTGTTCGGTACAGTGGAGCTGCCGGATAAACCCATCATGCTGCCCCCCTTCGTGGAGGCGACGCACTGTCTCGGCTACCACCTGACGCGCAAGGGTCGGGCGGTCGCCGACCGCGTGGTCTCCGTGCTGGGCTACGCATGTCCAGACATCACCTACAGCCCCAGCCTGTATCCGATCACGGCCGCTCTGTTGCACTTCATGCCTGGTGAGTGTAGTTCTAGGAAATTTAGAAATAATGGGTTATTTGAATGATGTAAGTGATCAAAATATATGAGTTGGAATTATTTCTAAAACATATTATTTCGAATGTAAAATTTATTATTTCTATTCTTTTGCATTTTATGCTAGATTTGTATTTTTAAATTCGATCGTAAGTCCTAAAGCACCCAAGATGGTACCGGTATAGGTTAAACATAAATTAAAAGTGTAATTGTCATAAATCAAAATTATATTTAAAATTCATTTTCGTTATAACTAAAAGAACCAACGAGATCAAGCATCCATCATACAGGAAGTAGCGTGTTGATGTTATTTTCAAAAATGTTTCACTGTAGCAAAAGAATTCATTACTAGCGATCCGCCCCGGCTTCACCCATTCTTTCTCTCCATAAGAACCTTCCTTGTACCATCAAAACGCTAAAAACAAATCAGCCGAAATGGTCCAGTCATTATCGAGTTTTACGCTTAGCAACACATTGGCTGATTCATTTTTATTTATGTAGATAACCTGTTCTATTTGTCCATTTAATTGAATCATTTTTATTCAGCTACAAAATTCAGTAAAAACATTCATTGTGCTTTATATTTTCAATTACTCGCTCTATTCACAATGACATCCAACATATATTGATTTACTATTATCAATGCAAATATCGAAATAACAAATGTGCCATATATTGTATTTACATTGCACGGTTGTAAATTTGGATCAATTTTATCATTGCTTTTAAATTAAGCACTCGATTAAAGTTATAAAATTGTTATCCGTTCGATAACAGATAGTTCCGATGCTTATTGAAACCGCTATGTAGGTTAGTTTTATACATTTGTAAATGTCTACGAGTTATCCTATCGCACGTATGATTGAACGTTTTTGATCAAACTGAATATAGGAATCTAGTGAATCATTAGAGAGTATAATTTCTAATTCAGCGTTGATAATCGAATTGTATTGATTTTCCATTTCGATGTATTTATCACCTATGTGCATTGTGGACGAATTTATTTTATCTGTTATGTGGACAAGACCATTGCTAAGAGCTTTGTTACTTTATTTTATATACTTTAGTTTATTTTTCCTTGCGCTGGTTGATCAACCATTTCCATTTCGAATTCATCTAAATCGGCGCTGTGGTTTCACCGTGAACCCGCAACAGACAAACAGACAGTCTTTCGCATTCTACATATTAGTTTGCATAGCAAATGGGCTATAATCAAAATTCCTCGTTTAGTTGAAATTAAATTAATCCCATTAGTTGAATGAGATGATAACATGTTCGCACAAGCCGGTGCA
>NC_052102.1:9815412-9827099 GCF_012273895.1 Zerene cesonia | reverse complement strand
TCGTGCCGAAGCGTGCTCGACTCCCACAATAGTTTATTTATATATTTTATCTGTTATGTGGACAAGACCATTGCTAAGAGCTTTGTTACTTTATTTTATACTACTACTTTAGTTTATTTTTCCTTGCGCTGGTTGATCAACCATTTCCATTTCGAATTTCATCTAAATCGGCGCTGTGGTTTCACCGTGAACCCGCAACAGACAAACAGACAGTCTTTCGCATTCTTCATATTAGTTTGCATAGCAAATGGGCTATAATCAAAATTCCTCGTTTAGTTGAAATTAAATTAATCCCATTAGTTAAATGAGATGATAACATGTTCGCACAAGCCGGTGCATGGCGGTGACGTGTTGAATGGACGCCGTTAATTTTATTGCTGCGGTCCAATTTATTAGTGGCCTGCTATTCGGCTTTATTGCTTGTTCTAGAGTTATGTGCTCTAATAAAATATTATTTGCCAACTCGTTATTTTGTTTTTACGTGATGAATTGTATCTATTATATTTCGGAAACGTAGTGTATGGAAGACTGTGCTTCCTATCCTTTTGATTTTTGTGTTGTATAAGATTGAGTAAGCCACATGGTTTTTATAAGTCTCGTTCTCTCGTCTTCGAATCGTGCTTATGGTACTGTTACACAGTAATGTTTAAGCAGTCCTTCATAAATTGGACTTTATTTGCGTACTTGAATTGGTTAATATGTACTCTCAAATTTTGTGTAATTTCCTTAAAGTTGTAAACAGCAATAATTTAATTGAACAAGCTCGGTATATGTCAGGTAACAACCGGTTACATGGCATCCTCTCAATTCACGCAAATTGCAGAGGCGTCACAAAATTTACAGACACTCGCCTTAATTCCGTAATGAGTGCGGGGGGCGATAATTGAACCAGCAATAGGCAAATTGCTCCGCTTGTCTGTGTTCACTATATCATCGCCATTACACCTCTAAACTGTTTCGTACCTTAATCCTTTGCAATACGATCCCCTATAGCCCGCGTGCGCTATCGTGCCCTGACGCTCATCTGCGAAGCTAAATTGGACTCTCCTACGCTGAAATAGAGATGATTATTTAACAGATAATAACGTTAATTCTTGACGTCGACACGCCTCAGATTTGCATCGCGCCCGTCGTTATGTCAATTTCGTACGTAGCACTTTTAGAAACACGTCCGTACGATTGTCTGGAATGCCACCAATATGGCACATGGTTATTTTTGTATCAATATCGTTCACTCCCGGTAATATTAAATAAGAGCGGTTTATGACGTCAAGTTTGTTAATGCACCTGTCGATGTGTAGACTCCATTATATTTGCTTAGAAATACACATCAATTGGTGTCATACGTAGCGGGCGGGATGGATTCAACCGCCGGATGAATAAGTGACAATTTCCTTCAATGTTCCCGCTAACCTAATTTAATGTGAGCTCCCGAGAGAAAAAGCTTTGTATAAGATGTCCCATAGTATGCATTAATGAGGATGTTATATAGGTTTAGAGATATGAGACTACGATAATTGTTAACGCGTTTTGTTTTGATTGAACGCATCAAATGAATCCTTTAGAATTTCAAGCAATATAAACACAGTTCATATAAACCATGTGAATTTTTATCAACATGTTGAATAACAAATAAGACTATTTGTTATCAACGTAGCCCCTAAATCTTTCACCGGGCGCAATGAAAACAAGCGATATTGTCCACAATACATTCCGTTTCGCCGCAGCTGGTCGCGTCAATGTCACAGAGATTATGTTCAAATAATTCGAGTCGCGTGGCCGTGACACTGTGTTCATTATCAGTATTGCCAGTTTTAACTGGATCACAGTCGAGAGTTCGCTGTACATCAAAGCGTTATACAGCGTGTGTACCCTAGGTGGGTAACCCTGAGACTGGGGATAGGAAGAAAGAGGAAAAGGTACACTTAGAAGTCGTGGATGAGAGCAGGACGGAATTACAGATATTTAAAAATATTGCATTTGCGTTGATAACTATTGCAAATTTAGATCAATAACTGCAATTGCTCAATATGAAAGTTAAGATAAGTTAAATATTTTGGTTTTATTAAAATTTCAACTGAACATAATGATCGATATATGAAGCATTACGATCGAATTATGCATTTTAAATAATACATCACTCGTGTTTCAAAAATGTCGCTTTTTAACGGCATCTGATATAAACAGGGGCCTACACTGTTTTAGTGGTTGGCTGTACGCCAGTGCCACGTATTTACAAGAGTCGACTGCCCCATGATCTTTTTATATTGTTGGGCGTTGTTTACGAATTTAACGAAAAAACTAGTTTGATGATGAATCATTCGATTGTGTGCAGTTTTTTACTGAAAACGTAAAAGATATACCGAGTAATAATGAACGGCAATATCTAAATAAAACGATAACAATAATACTGAGAGTAAACGGCGTAGTAGTAAGTTCAAAAGCTCACCTGGAAAGTCCTAATGTGTAATTCAATTAAACGACTGAATGGAAACCTAATCCATTCACGACTAAAGGTTAAAGGGCTTCACAAAAAGCTTGAATAGCTCTCATTATGTGAAATTTGCTCGTGCGCGCTGGGGCACGACCGCTCGGCTTCCTGTTCAAGTTTTTTATTCGCGAAATAAGCCGAATGCTTGATTACATCCATGTCACGTACCACCTCCCCGGCTCCGTCCTTGAGTCTCCCTTTATTATTGTTTTTATCTTGGAGCCCTATATTGTGCCGTGTTTATGCTTTTTGCGATTTGACTGCAGCCAGCTTTTGTAACGGTTATTTAGTGTTTGCCCTCTTTTACAATTATTTTGACTCAGCTGATGTTACGTAATTTTGAGAATTGCATGTAGTCTTTGTTTGAAAATGCATAAGGCAAATTGATCAAGATAAAATGTTTTAATTTATTCACCCTCTAAGGTATTCACTCAACGTAGACGGGAGAAACGATTGCGTGTGTTACAACATAACCTCAGTCTGAATTTACCTTCGTTTTATTTTTTTGTACCGTTTTCGACTCGTTTCGTGTTGATACAAAGGCCGATAACGATATTATATTTTCTCTAATAGCTTTAGTTCCAATATTTACTGTAATGTGCCTTACGTGTGGGCCTTTTTAGTCGTTTAAGGTTCTACTAGGCTTAGGCGTTGTAAAATTTCCTTTGTTCCGTTTGAAACTTTATTATAGTTAATAAAGTTTCTGCTGCTATAATTTCCCGGAATTTTAAAATGATTTCAATGATATATTGGTTTGAATTGGATACATAGCTTTCGAAGTTGATGCACGGGGAGTGGTCTCGTTAAATATTGTCGAAGTTAACAATATCGCTTATTGTTTTATCGCATTATACTCGTGACCTACTAGGGCGAATGTAGTTACATGATCAATACACGCCTCGCCCATATTATCGTTTCTAGTTGTAATAAACTCATATTGTCCGTCAGGGACGACGTCTTGTGGTGTCGCATGACATAATTCTAGCCTATATGAGACACGGCCGTAAACGGTGACGCTGTAATTGTCGACTTTATTAAATGCTTACGTGTTTGGTGTTGCAGCGTGGAACGTTAGTGTTTCGAGGTAAATATGGCGTTACTATAACTGTTTAACTGTTGATGTGAAAACCTGTAGTACCTGTATTAGGTGATGTCATCTTAAAGCACGTTTTGTGAAATGTATTTTAATATTGACAGGTCTATTCCGGTTGAATATCTGAATTGTTATCGGGCTATACCAAAACATGCTTTTCTATGTTACTGATCGATTCTATATGAACAATATAATTTTTCAAAACAATAGTTTTTTGATCTTAGAGTTATTTCTACATCTTTGCTTTGTAATAAACGGCCGTAGTAACAATTTAAATTTGCCATCGTACCAAATAGACATCGCAAAAACTTACCAAGAAAGCAGTCGTACTTTTTGTCGTGTTTTTTGTTCGATCATGAGTTTTCGTTGTAGCGATTTGCATTTCAAGGACTTGTTTTTAACTTTTTTATGATATTGTCATGTCCGTATTCAACAGTATGAGCTTTAGTGTTCGCAAATCTATACTAATATTATAAAGCTGAGGAGTTTGTTTGTTTGTTTGTTTGAACGCCGTAATCTCAGGAGCTACTGGTCCGATTTGAAAAACTGTTTCAGGGTTAGATAGTCCATTTATTGAGGAAAGCTATAGGTTATATACGTACCACGGGCGAAGCCGGGAAAATCGTTAAAGTTAACAATATCAACGCTAAGCCTACAGGTCGTTGTTAGAGATACTGCGGAACACTTCAAATTCGATACATTTTCCAATTCCAAGTTGGAACTTTATCCGTTTATTGAGCTCTCCAAAGTTGAGGCTTTCGGATTACACCTTCTCTGAAAAGGTCGAGGGTGTAACCTTCGTTGACCCGACCCAAGTGATTTAAACCTGAACGGCTATTGTACGAAAAGGATTTCCAAGTATACAAAGGTATATTTGCTGTTGGAAAAGTATCGGAGGCACTCTTGATCTTTGTAAACAGATTTTGTGAGGTACAAGAGACTTTGAGGTTAAACTGATTTGTTACGGCGATTTAGTACAAATATTATTTTTATCTGATAGTAGGTAGTATTTTTATTAGTCTGGTAATTTGCACTGCAATGTTAGTACCAGAAGTCGCGTAAATCTTACAACCTTACAACCTGTGACGGATGTGCATTGATAATTGAAACTATTAAAATTGTGCAATTTATTTACTGATTAAGCACTTTTGCCGTACGGAATCGACAAATGTTTAGCTATTTCTTCAGCGGAAAGCGTTTCGTCATTACCGATTTTAGAAATCATAAACAAATTCGTTCTATTCTCTATCTGAATGATGTTCGAATTTTTTTGAATTACTGATCAGCGTGCCCTCCCGTGGATTTGTTCTCCGCTATGATTGCTTTTCGTTTCGATCTATTTCGTGTCGCTTGTCCCTCGGGGCATCGTTACAGCGATGTGGGTCGTGACCTCAGCCCGTCCGAGTTTTATGTCGACTGTATTTATCTCTTCTGTAGTAATACTCTGTTGGATTTCAGGAGTGGAATGGAATTGTGCTTGGCTTCAGAGGCGGTATATTTATTTTGCTGGATAAAAAAAACTATTGTTTCATATCGATATACGCTGTTTGATTTGTGCTCAAGTAATATTAAAAAGTTCTCAAATTAAACGTTGCAACAGCTCGCTATAATTATAGGCCTTTTATGGAAATTTGCGTATGCGACGCATAGCAATATTTACTTTGATAAGTTAATAAAAATTGCTAGGTTTTCCACATTATTATTACACGTAGTACTAAAACTTAATTCACTAATGGAAGATACAGGTTAAAACAGACGAATGGGAGTTATAATTAAACATACAGACGTTTATATTTAAGCTCGCAAAACAAATGTCGATTCGGCCGCATTCAATGGAAATGTTTCTTAAAGCATGCCAAAAATAAAGCACGCGAATAATAATCTTTATTCCTGGCTTAAATATCTCTCATCCGTAAATCGTAATCAATTGGGTCAGTCTGGCGTAATTTTTTGAGCCGTTAATAAAGTAAATAGCAAAACTAAAAATAAAGAAAGCATTGCAACAAATCACGTGATGTTTCGATAAAACAGTCGTCGGTGGCCTTGGATTGAACCGAATCCAAAGAGAATTCCATTCGCGTAGGCTAGGGTTGTCGATAGTCAATATAAACACATTTTATTGGATATAAAATATCCTTCATTAGCATATTATTACAAGCGGGTAATTCAGTATTATTGATTGACGAAAACTGTTCATTTTTATTAAATTACTGAATGAAATCAAATGTCAATTTAACAAAAAAAAAAAATGAAGACCACTACATGGATTATTTGTGCCAAACCTAACCTGTTACAATTGTGAACAACACATTTTATATTTCAATGCAATTTCTCGTATTCCATTCCATTTCAAAGTCATTTATTTCGGTAGCGTCGCATGTTATTGCACAACAATTTCCACGCGGCAACCCTACTGTAAACAGAGTGAACGAAACGGGTACATCAAAGGTGGGGTTTACGATCGCACGTCCGGACCGCGGATTGCAGCCGCGCTGCGTATTTGTATGATTGACGAGCCTTTATTACACGCATTATTTGTACTGTCTCATCGACTCCTTTTCCTTGTCCTTATCACGATAGGGGTGGCACAAGATGTATTTTTCTCCCACTGTCATCCCTAACGCACATACTTAAATATTTCTGGCCAGTCTAATTATGCCCCTTGGGATTCATTTACGTGTACAATTAATTATACATTCTTGTCCAGATACAAGTTTGTCCATTACTAATGGTAATATCCAGTTTATTTACTGTACTTCTCTGTTTACATTAAAAATGATCAGTTTTGATTCTGAATTGTTTAGCTTGCTGGCATCATGAAATTTGGCACCGTGTAACTCAGTTGGCAATAACGTTGAAATTGTTAACTGAAAGATGTCTATAGAGTGTAACTACTCTGTCATGTGATATATTCTGAAGCAGTTAAGTTATGTAGAGGCAAATAGTGAGAATCCGGTAATTAAGATGATTGGCAAAGAATTATTTGAAAATAGGGAGGGTAGGTTCGATTCGAAGAAGATTCTCAAATATCGTTTTACTATAAGGTCCACTGAATGCAATAGAATTAACAATTAACGATCACGAATTTGCATTCATGATTCTAAGACTTGAGCACTACAAATCCGGTTCTCAAATCCTCTTTAAGAAAAATATTGATATACAAGTGCTAAATGCAGATTTATCGATAATTGTATCTTATCATCATCTCCCTTTGTTCGTTGAGTGACTCACTCCAACAGTGAATTTATAATTACGTTTATTCTTGAAAAAAAAATTGTATTCGTAATCATAATTGGTTTCTAGCCTACTGTTTACTACTAGTACTAATTACTCGTTTTCCTTGTAATATTATTTAATTTACTTTGCTTCTTATCTGTAATGCAGTACACATTTTACGACAATAAGATTAAATAGTACTCTTACCGTATTGTCACGGGTTGTTCGTAAGTTTATTTTTTGTATATATTTCAGTTTGTTGAAATCATTATAACTATCATCAATTTGTGCATAGCAATCCCAAGAATTTCAACACGTAAAACGCATTTTATACATGCTTTACGAAGTTTATGTTCCCAAAGGATAAACACAATTAAATTTATTCTAATAACTAACTGTCTTTCAGTGTAGTAATTTCATTTTATGGAACAATAATTTAATTGTAGTATTGTTTTTTCTGTTTCTCCACAAAGGAAAAGGTCGTTTACCGCTAACAAAGGTTTGAAGAACTTTTCGGTGTAGAATTTAAACAATTGCTAACGTTATACAAAGCCTCTATCATGATGTTTTAAAATTTCCCCTTCAGCATCCAGCGTTTGACCTTCACACGGCGCAAAGTCAATTCTTCATTCCTCCGCTTCAAATATACACTGGTATTGTTTACGATATAAATCGAATCTAAAATATTTCACTTCCTTATGATTAATTATAGCTCAGGGAAGCTTTAGCTCGCGGGAGTGTAGCCAAGTTGTTGGCGTAGTCCAATTGCCGAATTGCTGTTTCATACACTTTGCCAATATGTTTATTCACGCTTGGACTTATGATTTTGGTATTTGTTTTGCTCGATACACATTTTGATGTGAATGCCACGCGTTCTTGTGCATGATACATATCATAATTATGGGCTTTGTCGGCCGAGAAAACGTGTTGAAATTTAATTATCTATGCATTATTTTGGGGTGTATTTGGAAGTTGCGGACGATAAAAAATTTATGTTAATGAGAGAACATAGTAAACAGACGAATTTAACATGTATAAAAATCTCAAAAACATATGTGTGAACATTGCTTAATTTTTATAATCTTCATTGTTGTTAGTGTTTATGAAATAAATGTGGCAAACATATTTTTTCATATTATTAAACCAGAAGCCAACAAAGTTGGTGTTCTGCTTAATACTTTGTAATATGCTGTAAACAAGGCTTATATCTCAACATTATTATGCAACTATAGCGGTCGATTGAGTTTCAATATTGAGTCCTACTTGCTTCATCATTTACAGTTCATATATACTTGCGGTAGCTGATTTTAAACAACGATCACATAATACAAAACAGTTTGAAAACAAAATCTGACCAGCTAATATTTTAGCCAAAATATTGGCGTTCCTTCCAACCGCTGTCGATATGTTGGGCATACTCCAAAGCTGTATCACTTTATGTATACCATTGTTTACATTGCAAAGTATCGTAAATAAACCAAAATTGATAGAAGTACAAACTACGTTATATCATAGCATTCATAAAACACGTACATAGTTTTATTGCGGTATTATTACGGTTGCAACGTTTAGCTATTATGCGCATAATAATCTGGGTTTAATGACATTTCGTATTGGACATGTGAAATAGCAGAAACATTAAATGTTTTATGGCTTAAGATTTTTTATAGTTTCAATTTTTCAATAGCGTTTGACTTATGACTCTGTTGTGTTTGCAATATTTTCAAGGATGCAATTATTTTCGTCTTCATGTCGTACAAGGAACAAATGCGGTTGAATTGCTGAAGTAGTTCCTCAAATAGCGTCACGAGATCTGCATTCCGTGGACGGAAAAGGACGGTTGCTTTTATGCGAAAAACTTCCTTGTGGATGAGCTAGTCAATGAGTTACTGATGGATTCCTTTTGTTGCCTTCTTAAGGAACGATATACTAATATCGTATACTATTTTAGTGGTAATTTGGAACATACCTTTTCATTTATATGGGAAGAATTGGAATGTACAAAGATAAAGACCATCCCGAGGTCAAAGTTTTTTCTCAAAAATCGATCCTTGAAGTTCAAATTAATGTAGTTTTCGTATCGTTTTCTCATCATAATACTGCAAACTGTTCATATATATATACCGTTAGAAATTTGCAGTGTATAAATATCCGATCGAAAAGTCTAACCAAATTAATATCGAAGCGTTTGTTCTATTTTAACATTCCATTTTGAATCGTAAAATTCGTTTTCAGCTCCTCATATCAGACTAAATAACTCACGTGCATACGAAGTATTCAAACGGCTATCTCCTACGCGTTTGTTTATCAGATCTCTTTATTGACGTATGGTATATAAAGACTTTTTGGCAATTTTACGTGACGGATCAAATGATTGCGAATAGATATTACGTGATTCGTATCGTGCCTGCTGTGTTGTCGTGTATTTAGAGTAGATATTTATGTGTCGGTCGCTAAATATTTCTCGAATTATAGTCACGTGCTAGTGACTCAAGTATACGTCCTCGATGAATCCCACGGGGTGTTTTCATTCATAAAACTATTTTATAGAGCTATATGTGATGGTAACGTTATGAATGCTTTACAAAACACAAAAATCCTGCATTACTGCTTTTAAAATGTTTATTGTAAAGCTTCCATATTGCTCAGTAAAAAGCCCACCTTAACCTAGGCGACGTGTCTTGCATACCAGATATCGAATGGTTTT
Organism: Zerene cesonia; assembly: GCF_012273895.1. Lineage (NCBI taxonomy): Eukaryota > Metazoa > Arthropoda > Insecta > Lepidoptera > Pieridae > Zerene > Zerene cesonia. The sequence continues at coordinate 9,817,592 of NC_052102.1, read as the reverse complement.
TAAAAAGGATATCAATTCGATGTGTGTGATGTGTGGAAATGTTGGTCTGTAACAGCTTTTAAACACGTTTAAATTTGGGTATGTATTTTCGTTATCGTATGTTTGTCCACACGTCACTCAAGAATTAAAAGTCGCATTAAAATTAGTTATTATTAATTCGGTGTGCTCCAAATTAAGATTCGGTGCAGTTTCATCAGAATCGGTTCAGTAGATTTGGTGACAGAGGGCTAAATATATAGCATTCACAAGAAAAACAGCGTCGCACCGGCTGCCACACCTTCACGAGCTTTGAAATAACAGAATCGTTGAAGTCGCTTTAATTTTGTAAATTACTACTTGTTTACGTTTATTGACGAGATGTTTCATAAGTTGGAACGTGCGATGATGACGTCACGGCTCTATTAACTAGATTATGCTTGGATGATATTTACCATTGTTCTAACGTCATACTAATGAAATGTACCTATGCTCTGCTTTATATAATTTCGGAACCGTTAATGAAGTTGTTTATTGTTACATCGTGCTAATAATCTTGTTGTTAATTATGATATGGTTCATTTACCAATTTGAATTTCGTGAAATGATAAGTAATGATAGGCGTCAATTATATCAAAGTGTTTGTAAAAATACTTTGTCTGTTTGTTTGTAATTATAAATTTTAGTGTTATTAATTAATGTCTTTAAATATCTGTACAGCTTTGGTATTATATCTACAGCATCTGAATGAATATAAGTTAAAATTGAGGTAATCCCCACTAATATTAAAAGTGAGAAAGTAATTCTATCTGTCTCTTTGCATCTTCCTCAAGCCTAACCCACTGAACCGATTGGGCTGAACTTTGGTTCAGAAATAGTTTGAATCCCGAGACAAGACAAAGATTTTATACTGAAAATCCCACGGGAACGGGTTCTATGTGAGGAAACCCACAGAACTGCCATCTTTTCCATTACTTTTCCTTTCCTAAGCACTAACACCTTTTTAAATAACAGTGTGTATATACTTGTGTATACATTGTTATTAAAAAAATGTATTATAAATTTTTGAAATAAGAGTTAATATGATTATTTAACGGATACTGAAACGCTGCAAGAACGATCTTGTAAAAATAGCTTATGTCAACGATTTTTTTATCGTAGCGAGCGATAAGGAATGTAAACATGATGAGGTTTTAGAATCGCGGTGCTTGAAGAGTTGTTAGTTATTGTGTTATACCAATTAAGAACTGTAAGCCGGCAGTGAATTTTGTGAGATTCGATCCTACTATTATGTAACCAGTATAAACTAAGCAGTCCAAAGCTAAAAGAAAACCTCAAGATGGCCGTTGCCGGAGGAAACTAACCGAGGCCCTATGCTTCTCGATGAGTTAAAGGAACGACCATAATCAAGCACTTAGCAAAAGTGATCATTTATTAGGATGGACTGTGGATGTTTGTTAATCTTTCATGCAGTAACTGGTGAATGGATAGATATAACGTTGATTGGAATAGCATATAAATTATAAACACATTCTGTTGCTGTGATAAACCCGAGCATGACATAAATTTAAACTGTAAACTTTTATTTGCTTCTCAGTAAACATGACTATATATATATAGCTAAATATTTGCTTTTACCTTAGTTTAACACTTTAATTTCATTAATGTTAAAGCAATTTTTTATTATATAAATATAAAAATTACATAAAGATAATATGAACTGCAGACCTACACTAAGACAGTTTGTATCGTAGGCTTGTTATTGCAATTACATATTACATGTCTTACTTCATTACGGGGCATAACTTGATCGTTTTAAAAGAGGAAATCTTTATTGTTATAGGACTTGAAAAAATTACATTTTACTAAGTAGTACCTGAATGACCGAGCTTTGCTCGGTTTAACTTCGTGAAGTTAGATTGTTTATAAGCGTTTTTTTCCAAGGTCGTTTAGGCATTTTTAAGTGAACACGTGCATCAAGAAGACACAAAACAATATAAACAATTAGTCTAACCTCAAAGCAAACACTCATTGACTTCGTTACTTAACAGCGCCATTTGCTCGAACTTTAATTATTCACCAAAAAATAGTATTATTATTCGCCAATAGATGTCAGGAAAAAAAAATAGTATTATTATTCGCCAATAGATATCAGGAAGAGTCGCTAAGTTTAAGTCGATAAAACACGAATATGACATTTTCTA
>NC_052102.1:9798393-9815100 GCF_012273895.1 Zerene cesonia | reverse complement strand
TAGTATATATATATATATAAAAGAATTGCTCGTTTAAAGGTATAAGATTAACCCCTAAGGGGATTGCCATGACGCCGTAGAGCAGTACTAATTCCAGTATGCAAAAGACAGCTATATACATCGTCTAGCGCTTTCTCACACCGGAATAAGTACAACTCTAAGATGTCATGGTAACTCATCAGGTGTGCGATTTTTTCACATCCATTTCACAATGAATAGTTAAATATTGGTATGCTAGGTTTTGTTGCTGGGGTCAGTGACACATGACGTCCTCTAGTGCTAATTATCGCACTTTAAACACTTTGTATGAAGTGTCTATTTTTAATGTTTGCTCTAAGAACCGAATAGTAGGTACGATTAGTGTGAAAAAATCTCCGTGCGATATATATGACGGATTAAATAGAAAAATAAGCCGATTTTTTTTTATCATTAATTCGCAATTGCATAGCATTGCAATTGAATTGAATGTATTCCTTATCTAACTGTTGTAAAAAAAAATTACGATACCTCACGATCAGATATTAATTAGTAAGTTGTGAGGAGTACAAATTTTTTTTAATTTTCCCAATGAGTTATCGTTCTCGTTAAAATTATTTGAGACTCTACCTTTATATATGTAGGCGGCGAGGCATTTAATCTAAATAGCTATTAAATATTAACATAATAAACAATCCCGATAAACAATAATATACAACATAGTGTTATAAACAATACGAGATATGTGCTCTTTGTCAATCGGTTATTGCATAGCTTCTTCGTACACGTGACCACCGACTCGCAAGTCGTAACTACGTTGTAAATTATCAGCCGATTGTGTGTGAATTATTAATTTTATCGCGGTTTGTTTTATTGCTCTGAGTTTTTAGGGCATTCAATTTATTTGCGAGACAATTTAATTATCTTACTTGACGCTCGTACCGGTTCCGCCTGGATATCAAGATTTCTATTTTATCCCAAGGGAGCGTTTAATCGGGATAAAAAGTATCCTATCGCCTAAGTCAGCTCATATCGCGTCTGTGTACCAAATTCCATCAAAATCCGTTCAATAGTTTCAGTGTGATTGTTGGACAAACGTCCAAAGAAACAAACATTCACATTTATAGTATTAGTGTGATTCCATGAGACGCGGTTGCCAACTACAGAATTAAGTTTGCACGTTTGATAAATTGATGAGTTCAAGATTCTGTTGTTGTTTGTGTTGTATGAGTAATCAGACTTGTGCGTAAACATCTGAGAGGTTTGATGTTAGAGATAATATCAAGTATTCTTGATATTATCTCTAACAACAAACTGAATAAGCTATGATTTTGTCTCATTTTAGTATACTAGCTGCGCCCCGCGGTTTCACGCGCGTAAGTCCGTATCCCGTAAGAATATCGGGATAAAATATTACCTATTTGTTATACCAGAGCAACAAACACACACACACACACACACACACACACATTCTTAGAAACTTTCGCATTTATAATATTAATAGGATATTAGTAATAATCATAACACAACTAAACTGTAACGAAGTGTAAGTAGTAACTAACTACTATTTCTTACTCTAGAGAGAATCTCTATTATATCATATTCTATATATAGTCTCTGTAGGTTCCTTACTTCAATTGATATGTGAAATCAATTTGAAAAGAATAAAAAATAGAAAGAATATGAAAAAGAAAGAAAAGAAAAGGAAACTGTCGTCAACCACTATACCAAGGAGGTCGTCGAATTTCTTCTTTCGATAATATTTCAAGGTTGCTTTATCTTATACCTTTAAACGAGCAATTCTTGTATATATATTCTTATATATAAAATTCTCGTGTCACAATGTTAGTCTCTATACTCCTCCGAAACGGCTTGACCGATTCCTCTGAAATTTGGTAAGCATATTGGGTAGGTCTGAGAATCGGCTAACATCTATTTTTCATACCACTAAACGATAAGAGTAAGGCAGAACAGCGTTTGCCGGGTGCAGCTAGTATATATCTCGGAATCGGCTCCAACGATTTTCATGAAATTTAGTATATAGGGGGTTTCGGGGGCGATAAATCGATCTAGCTAGGAATTTTTTTTAGAAAATGTCATATTCGTGTTTTATTCGTGTTTTTTTTCCTGACATCTATTGGTGAATCATAATACTATTTTGCTTCGTAGATAGTTGGACAACTGAAATAACACATAGGCACTTTTTATACCGATATTCCTACGGGATACGGACTTACACGGTTTCAACCGCGGGTCACAGCTAGTATATTATTATATGTATAAAATTCTTGTGTCACAGTTTTCGTTGCCATACTCCTCCGAAACGGCTTGACTGATTTTGATGAAATGTTTTGTGCTTATCCGGTATCTATGAGAATCGGCCAACGTCTATTTTTCATAGCCCTAAATGATAAGAGTAAGGCAGAACAGCGTTTGCCGGGTGTAGCTAGTATATTATATAAAAGAAAGAAAAAATTCTAAAATTATGTTTGCCGGACCAGCTAGTGATTACTATAAATTGTTTTCTCTATATTCGGCCACGGCTACCGGCACTACGTAGAGTGCGGAACCATTGGCATCGATACTCGGCATCGGGGTAACAGTGCCAGGGTAGTATTGTTTAGCTTGGGAGCAATTGGATTGTCCAAGGCGAAATTTGGTTACATGCCAATGTACCTAGAGGTGTGGTGCTGCGTAATTTGGGTGTAGGTCGATTTTAATTTTCGTTTGTAAAACAATACGAAGAACTAGCTGCGCCCTGCGGTTTCACCCGCGTAATTCCGTATGCCGTAGGAATATCGATATAAAAACTTGCCTTTATGTTATTCCAGTTGTCCAGCTATCTACGTGCCAAATTTCATTGCTACTGGTTCATTAGTTTTTGCGTGAAAGAGCAACAAACACACACACATCCTTACAAACTTTCGCATTTATAATATCAGCAGGATCCAATGATTATTTACATTGTAATGACTGTTGTGAACTACGTGATTTGAGGCTGAGGATGGATTATTTAAATAATGTTTTACTGTTTTGATGATGAGATGAAATCCAGTTAAAAGCGATTCTGGAAATGTTATATGAATAGGTTTTCATTCCACCCCTGACACAGATTCAATTGTTTGTGAGAAAAATGTAAAATATAGAGCAAAATATAAACGAGTACATGAAATGCTTGAATTATATTTGCTTTTATGTCACTGGTAAATGCTCGGAAAAATTGTAATTGTAAGTGGAAATATGGTACTGCAATAGCACAAAAATGCCTATAGATATATGCATTTCAATTTTAAAACATACGCACACAGATAACATCAGACTTTCCTATATAATAAATAGGACTGATGATTTTATTTATATACAAACATCAATTAATTTTGTACGTCATAGTCGGCAAAGGAGCTGGTGAGTCAACTGATGATAAGCAAAACACTGTTCATCCACACTTGCAGAGGCCTTGCGTCTCTGCAAATGGATTGCCGGCTTTTAAAGGTGTGGTATAAAAGAAGGATTGATATGGATGGATTGAAGGAAAGAACTTTTAAGCGTAAGAAAACTGATATGGGCCTCCGGCACCCTCACTCACAAAAGTAACAGCACAGTAGAATATATAAAGATAATGTATAAAATGTATGCCGTGTTATATTATTCACATAATCAACGTTTAATAAAGGTATCTAAAGAGTTATCCTATGTATTAAATGTATCTGTAAGTATATTAATATCTATCATGAAAGCATCATGAATTATAAACAAAGCTACAATGGTATCAACTTTTACTGAAAAATAAAATAATGATGTTATAAGTGAGAGTTTAAAGCACTGTACATAAAGCAACTTAAAGTAGTACTACTTTAGTATGGGGAAGTGATGGCGCAATATTCTACTTACTACTACTTCTATCAATTTTCCACACTCGAATTGGTACTTCTTGAAAGGGTCATGGTAACCCAAAAATACTGTTGTCCAAAATACTGCTTACGTGACGTACATGTTCTAGAAATTAAAAGCGGCCAATGACCTTAATTATTTATCCATAACTTCTAAACACGGTTACCGTATGCTGACCTGTAAAGGTTCCTATTTTATTATTTATTCACACACAAGGGCCAAGGGCCGTTAGGTTTCACGGAATTAGTTATATTGGGTGAGGTGTTCTACCTATGTACTCTTGTACTAAATACATTTGTATATCTCTACTAATATTATAAATGCAAAATAGCTCTGTCTGTCTCTTCTTCACACTTAAACCACGGTACCGATTTGGATGAAACTTGGCACATAGATAGTTTGAGATCCGAGTAAAGACCTATAGGATATTTGGTGTCCCGGGAATCTCACCGGATCGAAAAATATGCGGGTAAAACCCTGTAACTCCATTTTTCTTTGACTACGCAGCCGAAGCCGCGGGCGGATGCTGGTTTTAATTTTCGAGGTCAAAGTGCTCACTAGCTTTCTACTTGGAATATAAAGCTACTACCAGTTAATGTAACTAAGTGATTTTCACCCCGGGAGCTTTAAGAGGTCAAAGCTAGGCGAGATTATATTATGGCTAAAAGCTTTCAATGTTAAGAGAGCAGTTGAATAAAATTTCATAGTTCAGGTTATAATAGTATAGGCATATAAATTATTATTGTATTATTTATGTTATATTAATATTGGTGGTATTTTATTTTTTCTTTGTATTATGACGATTCGAAAGCGCTTAATTGGATAAAGAAATGTTTGAGAGTGAGTTTTGAATTTGATTTATGTATATTATAACATATATATCTCGAAATTAAAAGGGCTATTACTACGAAAAAATCTCTTCCACTACCTAATCTTCATAAATAAAACTCTACCGATGAACCAATTTGCATGAAATTCGGTATAGAGATAGTTTTGGAACTGCGAAAGGATATAGGGCAGTTTTTTCCCAGAAATCCTTCATAATTAATATGCGTAATATAATAATCGCTCGATTTTTAAATAGATGTTTTAATTATTTAGTCTTAAACTGAGTTTATTCATTTACTATCATTCTAAAATTAACCAAATAACATAAAAAACACGCGAGAAGCACTCACACTAGCCGTCATTACGCTACCATAATTAAGCTTAAACCACACAACTAAACCAATAATTAACTCGCAATCCAGCTACCCGCGTTATCAAAGAGGTTTAATAGCTGTATAATGAGTAATTAAACACTATTTACGTGTAAGGTCAGGTGTACATAGCGCAGGTGCGTAATTGCGAATGCCTGTCTAGTGCGCCCGTGGGTATGTGTAATCATCGCCTTTGTCAGCTTGATTGGATCGATGTGATAAGGACCTGGACACATTGACGTGTAGGATGTACTTGGAGGTGGATTGTGGAAATAGGGACGGGGACGCGCGGGCGACATCCGATGGTAGTGTGTATGGAAAAGAGTGTTATTGATTAAATTGCGTTTAAAAGCTATTGAAATGTCCTTACAATCCAACAGTTACTCTGTCTGTCTGACAGACAAGACAATACATACTTCGCCTTTAAAATATCTTGATAAACATTCAAATTACTCGGTTATAAAGGAAATTATTCAAAATAATTCGTATTACATAGGACAGTGTGCCGGCCCCTAAGTCCAGCAGAGTAGCTACGAAGCGGCGATAATTGCATCAATTCCCTGTGAATTGCCTCTGCAATCCAATATCAGATCGCCCGATACATCTTCTCTTGGTTATTAATTTCTAATCGTATCTTTGTAATTGAATTCTCTTTGCGGAACTTGGAAGTGATGGACATTTCCCTTGCGTTTATGCGGTTTTACGAATAAATTGTTTGAGTGATATAAAAGTACACTGTCGAATGTATAGGTGCCTGCCTGTGCTATGATTTATTTATTGTGAAATTAATCAATGTTACGAAAGACATAATGTTTACTAAAGATTCTGCTACATAAGTACAATAATTCCTGGATTTATTGTTTAATAATTCTTACATCCAAAAATATATCGAAGCAGCCAAGCCCTGTATGAAATATGACAATGTTAATATTGTGATAGATATAATAATTTAAGATTAAGAGAGGATGAAGATGGAAGGGTCTAAACCTAAACGTGGTATTCCATCCAAAATTTTGATGCAAGTTGGCCAAATCACGAGTCATCAGTCACATTGTAAGAACGAAAACTGATTTTATTCTGTGCTAATGGAGCGTGCGACAAACACTGATATTTTTGTCACCTAAATTGAAGCAAATTGGCGGCTTGATTTCCACGGCCTTGCTAATTAGATCACACTTTATGAGCTTAAACGGAGATTCAATTAGCGTTACTGTTGCACTGGAAATTCTTCACGTTCATAATCACGATATTGTGTTTTTTTTGGGCGACTTTATAATCGTTAAAAATGAAAACTTTTAATGTAATTAATTACGTAATTTATGTAATTGAATTTTGTAAAATTCAATGTAGTATCCTGATGTATTTGTGTTATATAAATTCCTCTCAATATCCTATTTTATATGATAGTATCTATGAATTATATGATATTATAACACTAATAATATTGAAATTAGACATAGCCTTTTTATTCAAGTCTACGTCTTTTATTTATCGTAAAAATATCATTTTATCCATATTAAAAAATTTGGGAAGAAAATTTTGCGAAAAAGTGATGCTTTAGGCCCTCCTAAAGCATCACTTTTTGCTAGTATAGTTTCAATATTCAATGGAATAGAATAATTGTTGTAGTTGTTACAAAGGATGGCATTCTGCTTTATGTATGAAAGTCGTGCTCCATTCAGCTATTCTATTCTGAACATTTTAAATGCCACACACCTACAAGACCGTGCAAAGAACTCGAAACAATCACATGTTAGTATGTATTACATAAATACCCAATGCGGTCAAGGGGAGCCATATCCGACTTAATTGTAAACAGACGGTAGTTTGCCAATGCGCTGGTAAGATCCGAATGCCTATTATATGTGAGTTGGAGCAAAGAAAACGTTACATTAGCTTGCTATCTACGTATGGTTTTAGTGCGAGACAAGATCAAAGATAGTTTATTCACAATTAAGTGAGACATTTGCAAATATTCCTATTATAATAAAAATTACGTATTATGAAACAAAAACTAAAATTCGTCGTGTATATTCTTATAGTTGTCGCTATACTGTTATGGGCTATAACAGTTGGGTGTTCCAAAATCAAATGAAATATTTACACGTTTAAAACTACATCACGAATTGGGAACATTCACCACGTGAAATATATAAAAGAAATAATTGGTCCTTATATCTTTACAGAGGAGGATTGCTACCACTGCATGGCCAGTCTCGTAGCGTCGAAAGAGAAGATGTTCATCACACAGACGAAACTCCACAATGAAGTCACATGGAAGACGGTCATGCAGATCGCCAAGAAACATGCCGTAAGTGTGGATTTGGGCTCATTGTTATATTTGGGAAAAGGGAAGCATTATGTACTAAATTGTTTTGCTTTTAAAGGGGTTATTCGATAATAATTTTGAACAATTAAGGTGTTCTTATAACAGTTACAAATAATTAAGTGTCTAAGCCTTTTCTTCTTGTAGTTTAAAGCCTATTTAGATTTCTATCAAACAATCTTAAGCAAATTGTAATAAACGTTTACAAAGGATTAATTTTACATTAATAACGCGTTTCATGATCATTCTTATGAATGTCAGTAACAAGGCTTATGTTTTCAAGGGCGTGAATAATAGAAGCTGTGACAGATCAAATGACGTGATCTTATATTAGTGCAACTGCGTATAATCTTGAATATTAAAACCACGATTTATGTAATGCAACTGTAGACTGTTAACAATCATCTGAAATGTTTGTAACATTCGAAAAATTTATATCGTGGATATTAAACTATACTGTGATAATAAAATTGGTTAAAGAGAAATATGCATCGCATCTGGTAAGTGCATTGACCCGGCGATAAATGTTGTGATTCCATCTAAACGTTATGACTTACTATATCCATAAAATGTTATGGTGAACCACATTGTAGACAAACGCGTAGGCATGATTTGCGAAACTATGTTGCCAGTTTCGATGTTGATGGGATAATAGGCGAAAAGATTATTTTCTCTATATCACAGACAAATGTTTTATTATGACATAGCGGTTAACTGAACTGGTGGTTCGCCTGCTGGTAAGTAATCACTAGCGCCCATGAATATTCGCAGAGGCTCAGGCGTTTTCGAATGAATTGATGACTGGAAAGAGGGTATGGACTGGGAAGGGTGAGGAAAAGGAAATGGGTCAAATGTTTATGGTCTGATTAATGTTTTTTTGGAAGTACAGTTTTAATTTCTTAAATGTTTACAACTCTTTAAACTATAGTGAGACGAGACGAACACTCTAGACAATATCATAGGTTGTGTTTAGTCTGCATTTGTCTAGGTAATATGAATAATTTTTCTCCATTCTTAAGTTTTTTGTTAGTTATAGCGCCAAACAGCTATACTTTATCTAGCAAAATAAAGGACCAACGTTTTTTAATGCCCTTTATTTAGTTTCCGTGTCACATTTATCAACAGTACCTAGCAGAGTAGAAGGCATTATTTGAATTCTAAAGATCATATCGTACACATAGAAGGGAAATCGCGTGACCGAGTACCTATAAAGTGTTTGTATCGACGCCCTAATAATCGACTCTGCACGCGACAACTGCGTTACGGAATTTACTTAGACTATCGATTCTGTGAGGCAAGCTGGCCAGGACTTAATGGCAAGAACAAATTTAACACTATCTATCTCTATTATTATGTAAACAGATAAGAGAACCTGTTAACAAAGCTCTGCTTGTTGCTACTGCAAAAAAAATTAGTATTAAATATATATTGTAGGTAGTTGGTATACTTAGTTAGAAATAAATATTAATCACTTTAATGTTCTATGCATTGACATTACGTTTTTAATGTGAAAGAGCCAGTTTATTCATCGTTAGATTCAATTGTAATATAATAATATAACTAACATCATTTACGTCAGAATCACTTAAATCATATGTTTTATCTGCCACCAATTTAGTATAAATCAAATTAATGTTCACAATCACGTTCCGAGTCACGTGCCGTTGAAAATAGACATTGTCTGGCGGTCGGTAAATATGTCTACGAAAACACATAACTTGGTTGATTATTTATATAGTGATTGATAATATAATTGAGGTTGGTACCGAAAGGTTGGGAATTATCAGTTGCCATAAATTGTCGCTATGAGTGTGACCGGGTCGACGACATCGGGTCAAGTTAGGTTTAGATCGATTGTAGTTAGTGTTGTTACTTTGTGCTACTGTATATTATTAAATCAAATATGCACATATTATATGCATGGAAATTGATTTTAAAGTGAAATGAAAGTAAAATATTGTTTAGATTAGTTATTTAAATATTATCTTCTTATTGTGATTCGATGCATACGTGTATAGAGCTATAATTTTTCATGAAACACGAGCTCATTTAAACTAAAGAAAAAGAAGCTTTTCATACAGCATCGCAACTTGAATAAATCTAGAAATTATCTGTGAAATACTGATGTTTCCAAGAATATCTAGCATTACAGTAATGGAGTGATAATAAGCAATGTCACTGTATTGATTGGAAGCAAAATTTGTAGTCTATATACTACGCAGTGACTTCGAAGGTTTCCGTACAGCACCGCCGCTTGGTTGCAGAAGTCGGCCGCGCAGCACCTGTCGCGGCTGTCGGGCGCGATCGGCCCCGAGCGCATCTACGCGGACTGGCAGTGGTGGATACTCGCCGCGCTGCCCTTCCCGCACCTCGTCAGGGTGCTCGACTGCTTCTTCCACGAGGGGATCAAGGTTTGTAGTGTTTGCCCTTGACCTTTGCTGATGTTTGCCGTCGTAAATAGGATAACATATGTAATTTCTTGATTTCTCAAGCGTTATTGTAATGTTGCTATCGTGTTAGATGTCCCTGTGTTGGTTGATGATACTATTTAATAGGCTAATAGAGTAATATGCTCATAAATAAGAGATGAAGATGGCTCAAACGGTTCCAGCATATATTCTGTCATCTTGATACGATTTTTAATTTAAAATAAAAATATTATAGTAGGTATCAAAAAAGCCTTTGATACTGGTGACTCACACTAAGTGCTCAATTACGAAGATTTCTTGGGAATGTAATATTTAAACTTATCAATATCCGTTTATTGTGTACAAATGTAACACAAATTCTTACGATTTCACGGACCCTCATTAACATTACACCGTTCTCGAGCGCAGGTGTTCTACAGGGTGGCGCTCGCTATCCTCATCCTGTTCCACAAGCACAGCACGAACCCGAGCTCGGAGTGGCACGCCGAGGCGACCAAGAACGGCGTGGACCACGCGATCGACAAGTTCTGCAGGAACATGCCGGCGTCGCCGACCAAGCTGCTGCGTACGGCTTTCAGTATACGGGCCTTGAGGTAAGACATGATAAGGGGCGGATAAGACGTTTTAAAATTTAATAGGGTAAGGAAAATAATATTATTTACATAATTTTCTTATGATTTCTCTTATAAACTTTTTGGCGACCAACGTAATCCTGATATATTTGGTTTATGGTGTATAGGTTACAATTGATTTATAGGTCGAAGAAGACACGGCTTTTTTTATAAGAAATCTATTTCTTATTTCTTTATATTTTCTTATTATTATTTCTATCATAATATATCTAATTGGTCTGAGGTCAAATTTTTGTCGAATATAATCGACCTGCCTGTACGTTTTACAGTACAATACAGTTTTCAACGTTGTTCATGTTATTTAAATACAATAACGCAAAACGTTCTTCTTTATTTCTTCTTTTGTGGGTAGATTGTTATACAAATCCGCTTCACCAACAGCTCGCAATACATATCGCGCGTGTTCATCAAGACGGAGATGACGCTGAAGTCGAAGCAGGTGATCACGGGCTCGCGGCTCGTGCGCTCGCGCTCCTCCGACAATCTGCCCACCAGCCAGTCGCAGGTCAATATACAGATGATGTCGCACACGCTCACTATACGCGAGGTAAGTGCCCGGGGGGAGGGACGGGGAGGATTTGGTGATGGAAATTGTGTGGTGATGGATGATGGAGGTGTGTGTGTGTGATAGGAGTGGAAGGTTAGGTGAGATGTTTGCATGGTGAAATTGATGATTACGTTTGTAGAACTTGATAATGAAAATGAAATGGATGATGGGTGGGGGGAAGTGTTTCAATAGGTGCAGAAGTTTATGTGAGTGTGACGTAATCATCAACTATGATATATCGTGTGTCATTCGTCATGATGAAGGAATGAGAAGTGAAGGTGATGTTAGAATGGATGATGAGATGTGTGGGAAAGGTGACAATACATATATGGTACATGATGGCAGTGGTGTGTCTGAAAAATTAAGATACTGTAACTAAGTAGGGGAAATAAAAAAAAACAGTATTTATAATTTTTAAAGTATCCTTGACTATAAGAGAAATTAGTTATGACGTATCTTTATGACTCTGATCTTACATATGTATAAAATCCTACATTTTTTTTTATAATTCTTGTGTAAAGTAAATAAAAATATTACAAAGAAAAAACGAGCAAATGAGTTTTAGATGAAAATTTTAAACGTACCTTTTTAATAGCAAATGTAATATGTTACTAAAACCTGAGTAATTGCTATGAAATTGAAAGGTAACATTTATCAATTCAACATTATCTACGATATATTATCATGATGAGATTTCTTATAGATTATGTGTCTCGGTGTATGTAGGTCGCAATTCATTGCATAATTGTGATGTACCGATAAATCGAAAGAAATATTTCTTGATAACAATTTGTATTTGTCATAAGGATTACTTAATAACTGTTACACTATGCGCACATTATCGTTCATAAGGTATTTATTGTATTTATAATAATTATATGTTAGAAATGATTTTACTTACTTGGTTTGCAGAAAATGTCTGAGGAAACGTGCAAACAGATGGTATTGTACACGAAAGCATTAGGCGTGGCTTTGGCTTTTATATTTCATACAAATCATCCGGTTGCGTTTCTAACACGACTAACTTCAGTTACATCGAAAACAGATACAAATTCGATGATTATACCATTCTTGTTGAGTTCTTGTAAGATAGCTCCTCTGTCTCCTATCCTCGACGAATCCACGTGTTTATGTTATGTTCCGATCCGTGTAGCGAAATATTTTTATGTGATTTCGTACTATGTTTTGTTCTATCGATGTGATCATCTGACACTGACACACGAATACCATCAGACAGAACGGATACACCCACAGCCGGAGTGCGGTCAATTCGAAGTACATTCTCATTGGCTTTGAATGGATTTGTTTTATATTCTTGTTTTTATATTCAATGTGTATATGTGATGTTTTACTGTGTTATGTTCTAAGTCTAACGATTGGACGTTGATATGACAGATTTTTGCGACACTTGGCATGCGACCGAGTCCCGTCGGTATCGCGTACTGCAACAATATAATATATGTACAGCTTCTGATTCTATTAACATTATAGATAGCGGCGCGTCGGCATGTAATGTTTTGTGTGATGCTAACAGTGTGTCGATTTTCCCGTTAGGGCTCGCATTCGCCCGGCCCGCGCGCCCTTTCGATGGGCGTGTATCCGATACAAGCGATCAAGTCGCAGATACTAGACCACAGCGAAGTAAGACGTAGTTGTAGCATCAGACGTGTCGCGCTCCTGCCTTGCGACTTTATCGATGTTTAGATGCACCGCTTGCCACTTAGGTGTTTTATATTTCATGTCGGCCCGACGACGCTTTTTAGAGACATCGCGATGAGGTCGCTTCGATTTATTTTTTATTTTCGTTTGAGTTGCGTTCTTTTTTTTGTGGTAAGTGTGCGGTGGTTGGTTCAGATTTTATTGCAACGTAAATGTTATCGCGCGTCGTTGTTATTTTTCGTTGCGGAAATGTATCGATTGATCTTTCAACGTATGTACTGTTATCGCGACGTGATCGTTCACGGCAGTTAAATTGATTTCAAGTAGGAACATCTTTTCATAAAATCTGATCCACCAAGGATAACGTTGTGCATGAAAGCCCGAATTTGACGTCATTAATTTTGTTTAGCTCTAACGCTATCGACGTTGTGATTGAACGTAAGCTATTATTGTTTTAACCACGACAATCATCACAGTTGTCAAGCGCCGTTCCGAGTTCCATTTCTGTTACAACATTCACCGACTCATGCTCATTCACTACATCTACACTCTATAGTGGACACATTGAAACACGCGAGGTTATGTTTTAGTTTATTTCCCATTCCACCAAAAGCCCGTAGTGTTCCAATCGATCACCGGTCAGGGTGTTTGCAGAGTCCAAGATCCTCCCACCTGGCCCTGTGGTTCCCATTCCCTAACGCGGTGTTCAGCGATCAACAGCAGCATTCTTCTGACCTCAGACAGAAGGTTTGATTAGGGTATACACTAATATCGGGTGTAGATGTGGTGGCAACTATGGATATTGTAATTTTGGGTATCTCTCTTCAAAATTTTGCTTGGTTCCTTTTAAATATAAGGAACTGTCAAGATTAAAATATACAGTTAAGACTTAAAATAATTAATGCATGCCTCGTGTCTAACAAAATCTCTGGATAACAAGTATAACAAAATTATTCTTATTTTAATTATTCTATTATTTTTATGTTTTGTATTGTTTAAACCAACTCCCTACAGAAGTCAATAATTGTGTAATAAGTTTTCTTATAAGGTACGGTCAAAACCGTCGAGCAAAGCTTTTAGTTATTTCTGTTTCAATTGTTATAAGATTTTTTAATTTTTCTCAACAATAATAACGTATTTGAAGAGAGATAATTAATTAACAAATTATCGTATGTCTCACCAATCACGGGGTAATAGAGGTAGAGGACTAAAGTTCACGTATTCTTCACACACGCACACATTTACATGAATTTCATTAACCATTTCACTGCTAGCTCCTGTAACATAGTAATTTAGGTATTATCTCTTAGGCTGATTATTCCTTCTTTATTTGCGTTCTATTAATTAAGTGGAGTCATTTTTACCGTTTATCAGCACTATATTTACGTTTCTATATTATTTCTACATTTACGTTTTGCTATTTAAGTATCGTATTTAGATTTTAGACGTACATAGAGGTTCTGTTTGGTGAATATTTTTATCATTTACGTTGTTAAAGTGACGCTTTGTATATCTTGTAAATTTTGAATAATGCATCGAGTATACAAAGTATCGTCTAGGTGTTGCACTTAAGTTGTATGGTCGAAATGTCTCCCGTTCGTTTATCTAATGATCATGCATGCGATGTTGTTTGTCTGTATATTAGCCTAGTTATTGTATACTACAGTGTAGATGTTCACAAAATCACACAGCACCGTAGTCACCCTAATGATACAACTAATTCTGTGACGTCGTTTTTCGTGTTGTCTATTAGTACTATAGATTTATTTTTACTATCATCATTTAATTGTATTAAATTTTCTAATTCTTAATGTATTTCTTTTGTGTTATTTGAATTATTTAACAATTTTTTATTTATAGTTTTTAAATTCTGTCTCTTAAGTTCTGTTTCATACATTCTTTATTATGTCGGTAAATCTTAAAGTAATTTACCGCTATTTTAAAATGTAATCATTAATTCATGATATTGTGTTTAGTTACATTGTATTTCATCTTATAGTGACTTAGACCATAGACCATAGCGATATAGAACAGTAGTGTCTAGTGTAGCCCGTCCCCTATGGCCATATACTCGTGCACGGTGAACATTTCCAGCTGTTCACGCTGTGGTCGTGGCTGCCCGTGCGCATCACTATGTACCAGCCGGTGCTGCTGTACACCACCGAGGAGCACGGCTGCTCGCTGACCACCTTCTACGTGCGCGTCGAGCACCACGAGCCGACGCTGCTGATGATTAAGACGTGTAACAACGAGGTGAGTCCCCACTGAGGAGGAGGAGAGGAGGAGGGGGGTTGGGTGCTCGGGTGCTCGGGGGCCTGTGTTGGTCGTGTGCTAATGAAGTTGGAACATGTTGTGATGCTGATGTAACGACGTTGACGTGATGTGTAGGGTGGGGAGCGGGATGATTTTTCATTTACGGACATTTCCTTATGTCCTTCCTAATGTTATAGCAAAATAGTGTAAACAAGGAACACATAGAAACCACGAAATAAATTGAGGGAGAACTTAAATTGTTTCTTTTTCCTGTAATTCAACTGAAGCATGCAAATTTTTATTTAAAAAATATATTAAATATTTGTTTTTCCTGTTATGGGTAAATTAGAATGTTTAACACTGTAACAATTAAATTATTAATTTTTATGTTTATATTGCTGATTTCGAGGCAATAAATTGCAACATATTGGATCAGACCATTTTTCTACGACTCTCCTAATGTTCCGAATCCAAAATATTTCAGGTTTTCGGTGCGTACTGTTCCACGCGATGGTTCGAGAGGAACCAGAAGGACGAGAGGGGAAACAGACAAGCATATTTTGGCACCGGCGAGACTTTCCTCTTTAGGTAAGTCGGTTTTTTTTTTTTGAGTTTTTTTGGAGTTTCCTTTTGAGTTTTCCATCTTATATAAACACCTACAAAAATTATGGTAATTTTTATATTATTTGCTAAATACTAATAATGCTAAACGAAAATAATTTATCGGTTTTGGTACTTTCGTAGTTGATTAATATTTAAGACGATGGACATTTTAATCATTTGAGTACGGTATATTGAAATGTTCATGGAATAGTATTTTCTTGTGTTTGGTTTTACGCGAGTATTATACATTTAGAAATTAAATATTTGTAAACGCGATTTATTCATTATATTATTAACCCGACGTTTGGAACACTTTACAGCGAGCGTGATAGTCTCCCCGTGACCACGCTGGCTGTAAATCGCTCGCTTAAAATCCGTTTAAAAGTGTTTAATTTCTAAATATTCATACAAGTCCCAAGTGTTTATCTCACTTTTAGTTTGCTAAAATATTCTTTGCATTAATAGGTCTATTTTCTTTCAGTTAATTTTTTGTGCTCTTTATTACTTAATTATTTTTCCGGCGCCATAAACAGCTCTTTTGCCATTTATAATTTATTACACAAAAAAGATTATTACATTGTACCGTCATATGTTTTAACTATTATTCATGTTAAAATTCTTTTGCTTTGTTGTGATCACACATTTTAGTGTTCCTTTGATTACATGAAAAATTGTCTCAATCAACGATTTTTATTTCGGTACAATAATATTGGTCCTTCGAGCCGGTAACGATTTAATATCTATTAGAAGTATCGCTCTTCGGGTAAAGGCTTCTTTGGCTTGTTTGGTTGCTTTGTGTTATGTGTTTATATGTATGCTAACTTCTAACTTGATGTTCATTGTCATAACATTAAACTTAGTAGCATTATCTATGTTTGACATCGCTTTTGTATGCTTACTAATCTTTTCTTTTTTCTTATATCTTTCTCTCTATATCTTGTGATTCTTTTTATTTTTATGTTGTATGTTGTAATTTAAATATTAAACAATTGAAATAAATAAAATTTATGATTTTGTTATTAATTCAAGAGATGTATAGATAAAATATATTATTAAGTACTATGTTAAAATTGCTCATAAAGTTGAGTTTAAAATGATCCATTTGTATATGTTTGCATTTGAATATTGTTCATGTTTGGGTGTATTCATAAAGGTGTTGCCAGTTCAAACAGGATTAGGAATAGTTCAATAT
>NC_052102.1:9794470-9797393 GCF_012273895.1 Zerene cesonia | reverse complement strand
AGATTCGAAATTCAAATGTAATATTTTTTTATAATTAAGTGTAACAGTATTTATGGCCAGACTAAGTATATTAAACATTGTACGGTACTTATGTGTATACTACACAATTATGTAGTATACTACACAATTCGACAAATAACAAATATTGTGTTCGCAAATATTATATATTCATACTATTACTTTTTAAAGAATGCTTACTGATATGACAGCATTATAAAATGTTATATAGTACCGAATAAGACATACATTCATGTAAAACGGTACTCAATTGTATTTCTACACTAGAATTCAAAGTAAAATTCATATATTTAAAACGATATCAATTAATTATCCTCTTATATCGACGAATATAGACATAGATATAAATAAAAGAGGGATACAAATGTACTTTTTTGATTTCTACATAAAACACAGATCGATCTAAATAAAAAAGCAATTCTCTCGTATCGATCAACAACTATCACGCTCACGCATAAAACAGTACAAAGTGCTCTTGTATATCGACACACACGAACAACTAGAAAAAAAAGTAAAAAAAAAGGCTGGCAGCACCGTCCACGTAGTGCGTGACGCGCGTTCCGCTTGCAGCCTTTACCCGGAGCGCGCCAAGTACCCGTGGGTGGGCTGCTCCGCCGGCGACGGCAAGGAGGAGCAGCGCGTGGCGCACGGCTCCGAGCTGTTCATGGCGGCCGACTCCAAGATGATCACCATCGGCGGCGGGTCAGTCACGCCTCTCGGCACTTTGCAGCTTGCAGCCCGTGCGCGCCAAGTACCCCTGGGTGGGCTGCGCGCTCGAGGAGGAGGGGGACGCGAAGGCCACCTACGGCAACTCGCTGTTTATGGCGGCGGATAACACGATGATCACTGTTGGGGGCGGGTTCGTATGCTTCCCTTGGCAGGTTGTATCCGGTACGCGCGAAGTATCCCTAGGTCGCTTGCGCCTTAGAGGAGGAGGGCGCTATAAGAACATAGGACAACTTGCTTTTTATGGATGGAGATAATACGATGATCACTATTGGGGGCGGGTTCGTATGTTTTCCTTTACAGTTTGAATCCGGTACGCGCGAAATATCCCGAGGTCGCTTGCGCCTTGGAGGAAGGGATACGAAGACGACGTGCAGCTTCTCGCTGTTTGTGGATACGGATAATAGAATGATCACTATTGGAGGTGGGTCGGTATGCTCTCCTCTTCAGTTTAACACCGCTACGCGCGAAGTATCCTTAGGTCGCTTGCGCCTTGGAGGAGAGGGGTACGAAAACGACATGCGGCATCTCGCCGTTTAAGGATGCGGATAATACGATGATCACTATTGGGGGCAGGTCAGTATGCTTTCCTTTGCAACCTTCATCTGGTACCCGCAGTGTAGAGGGCGAAGACGACGCGAGGGAAGTCGCTGTTCGTGGCCCCTGCACACATCCATCCGCGCGAAGTATTAGAGTAGAGTTTTTGCTAATTTATATTCTATTACCAAAAGATTAAAATTTATGTCATGTTATAGAATAAATATTTTCAAGAATTGTGGCAGATGATGGTGGTGAAGATGGCAGATATTTTTTATGATTACATTTTTATTTAATTTTAATTTTAATGACGTTAATGACGCTTCAATTGAATCAATAATCCGTACATCCACAGCGACGGGCAAGCGATATGGATGGACGAGAACATCCGCTACGGCAAGACGGACCGCTGCTCCACGTTCAACAATCCGCCGCTCTGTCCCAGCGGTGACTTCGAGATACGTGTGCTCGAGGTCTACGGGTTTGCGGGCGCCTAAGTGCTTGGGACACGTAGGGTCGAAGGTCATGGTCAACTGATCTTGAGGAGTTTGGTCAATCTTGGGAAAACTTTGTCAGGATTGGTATCAGACTTGGTCAATTGACTATGACCGGGTCTGTTTACTATATTTATAAGGCGATTTGTTCCTAGCCTACTTTGATCGGACTCGGTCAATCGCCTGCACCAACTGTCAATTGACTGAGCTATGTTCTACTGACCTAATCAATGACTGTGATCAAATCGACTGTCCCACACGATTTAATATGACCTGGACTCTGGTTAGTCGATCAATCGTCAGCAGAATGGCGACTGTCCCACAAAAGATCAAGCGTCGACTAGCATCGACGGTCCACGGAGTGATGTAATCTCTTTGATCCCCGAGTGATGTGATATTGCGATTATAACATAAGTCTATATCGTTCAAATAGTGTTCGATTGTGTAACTTCGATGTATCAAACTTGCGCTAATCCAGATTATGGCTAAGTGTTGTGATTGCTTGCCGGTCGAGGTCGTCAATAAGTTTCATATTTTTCTTAATCCATTTTAATCTTAGCGATCCGTGATTGTTTCTATCGAGTTGCAACAAAATAGAGCTCCGTAATACACTAGCGGTATAACAGTTCGTATATTTTTGTAGAGGGGCCGCTAAAATGGGTTCATATGCGATTTATTGATCACCCCTTGCCGTCTGAACAGACTGTGTAGAATTAATCCTATATTTATTGTAAACCCCGTAGTTACCTTACAACACAGCTGTCCGTACAAGACAACGAATACGGGGACTTTAGGTTGTTTCTTTAATTATATAAATATATATAGATGTATGTAAGTACAAAATGGACGTATCGTACCTACTCTGATGTATTACGCTTATTGTAAAGCAATATTTGTTGGGCCTAGCCGTGGGATAGTGTAATGTGAACATTCCAGTGAAATTAAGGTCCGCGAACAAGCGAAATATATTAACCGCGAGGTTTAATTGGCAACGACAGTATTTGATATCGTATAAATTATCGCTTAAGGCTTTGGTGTAATTCGCTCTTTGCTCACAATAATGTACCAAAGATGTTTAGATGTTATTTGTCTGTTGGCGAATGCTCATGATCGTATCGGGTGCGATGAAACTGCCCGCGAAAACGGCC
>NC_052102.1:9775923-9793470 GCF_012273895.1 Zerene cesonia | reverse complement strand
TCTTAAAATTTCTATTGCATATTATAGTTAGAAGGAAATAGAAAGTTCGAGAATAATTCGTCATTGACTATTCGCGACAGACGATACGAGGTCGCTGCAGAAGAGCTACTGTTCTTTATCTAATTGATGAATAAATATTTTCTGATACACCTATAAGTTATGAATCATATCGGGGATGTTATTCGCAAAGCAGTAAATCTTCTGCAGCAATCGCGGTAAAGATTGGCAATAGACTCTGCCACTCCAAGCATTGTTTAAAGTATTATTTATCTGTATTTCAAGGGTTATGTGCCAAAAATGGACCATTGGGGAAAATGGCTGGTTTGGTATTGTCTATGGTATATCGCTTAAATTCAAGGTGTTTACACAAATCGTGTGTAAATAAAGAATAAAAAAAAAATTTTGACATTCTAGATGTTTGGATGTAAATGTTTTTTCATAGTAGGTGTGCCGAATATTTTCCAGTTTTATAATTACAGCATGTAATTGTTCTAATGAAATGAAATTTTATGAATTATATTAACATATCCCTGTCAGTACAAAGGGGTTGCGTTCATATCACCCGCGGCTTGTTTTGTCTACGAATTTGTAAATATTGTTCCCGCCACGTGCGTAGTGTAGCGAAACTGGGTGTTGTCATGGTACTACATGCATGTTTATGAAGCCTAAGACTTGTTTTAAATTCAGATTATTTATGTAATTTATTGTGTAGGTAACAAGTAATGTTTATATTGTATATTATTGATTTCGCCTCTGCGGAATGTGGTTCCGGTCACATGTCGTTTCAGGGGAATTATTATTTCGCTCAATTGTTTGAGTTTGTCGCCAGTGGCGGGCGCCATTTTGAGAGTCGTCAAATTTGAAAATGGAAGCCCGCCATTCGGAACGCGGTGTGCGTTATTTTTTATTTAAGCTGTCCGCAGAGAGGCACTCGCGATATATCGCTGTTAGCTATTTGTCGTTGATCAGTGTAAAGTCTAGTCTTTATCCTGTTTTTTATTCTATATCGATATAATATCTAAATATTTACGAATTGATATTTAAAATTATGCGTTTTCGCCCCGTTCGGTGGCGCGTAGGCTCGTGTTTAGTTAGACTAAGTACATGTAAAGTATACAGTTATTTGTTCTCCCTTTCAGTATTGGTGTATGTTTCGATGAGGTTGACTAGTGTGAATGTATGCGCTGTTACGAATTACGTACTGTTACATTCGAATAGTTTAAAGCTGCCGATGAGCGGCGGCGCAAACTCGTTTATTGTAATGTGAATGTTGCTTTATAATGTCTACAAAATATATAATCCCATACAATTTATGTTGTTTTCTTAAATATACCCTTACCTACCCTTTAAGTATTAAGTCCTCTGAAATCTTTTAAGTTACTATAATAATACTTGTATTAAGAAATGAATATTTAGTAAGGGTAAAAGAATATTAATCTTACATTATTATAACAATTCTACTGAACGTAAATTGCAATTGTAGTAAAAAAGCAATTCTTCAAAATAATTGTTTACTTTGGTAAAAACATCACTTAACATGTGGCCTAAGCAATGTATATTATATCTGTAATGTGTTGTAATGTTTAAAACAAAAACTACTGGACCGATTTCAAAATTTCGATTATTAAATAGCTCCATCTATTGAGTGACATAGTAATTATTAAAAAAAATGGGATCCCTAATAAAACACAGTAATATAACCTAACATGTGAAAATATAGCCTTAAAAAACCCAGCCATTGCGAGCGCTGCAAAAACTGTCGATGCCATAAATAAATGGGAAAAAATTTTTTATTATACATATTGACAAATCGTATAAAAAGGTATCAATATAAACAAAAAAGTCCACTATAGCATGTGCCCATATATCGAAGATATGACAATACAACTACTTTTTTACATTAAAAATTTTACATAAATACCAACAATAATTAAACCATTTCATTCATACCTCTGCACTTATCCCATTGGTAAAATGTATGTTTAAACGCGCTAATCTCAAAAATTACTAAACGGATTTGATTTTATTTTCGTTGATTGAAATATTCTAATAGCAAAAATGATAACAATTTGCTTTTAATAATCACGAGAATCACAGGAATCCGTTCAAAATCGTTTTTTTCCTTTTTTTAGCCCTCGGAGATAAAAAAAAAGCCAAAAATACATTTGAATTGAGAACCACCATCATTTTGGGGAGCGTAACCATAAACTATTTCTAACTATCTTTTGCCCGCGGCTTCGTACGCGTTACATTCAGAGAAGTTTAATAGATGGTATTATACACAAACACCTTCCTCTTGAATCACTCTATGTATTACAAAAACAGCATCAAAATCTGTTGCGTAGTTTTGAAGATTTAAGCATACCTAGGGACAGAGAAAGTGACTTTGTTTTATACTATGTAGTGATAGGTAATATCCATCTATATGGAGTAAGCAAATAACAAACTTGTAATACTTATAGGTATGCTTTATTTCTTATGTAGGTATATATACATTAAAGGTTACAACAATATAAAGGTTATTACAATATAATCTTATAAACGTACATCCACATTAGGTAATGTTTTAAAAGTCGTGTACGACAATATCCTATTGTGTTATGAATTAAGATTTATAGCATTAACAACCAATATTGAAGAAACATTCCATACAATACACTGGCTAATTATAATACGTCACTTAACTCTCGTTTCTCCCTAGTGATCGGGACAGCGACCATTTCGGATAAACGGAAGGCCAATGTTTTAAAACACGAGTACCTCGATTTGCGGTACTGCTATCGCATGATATTATTAATTATAATTAAATTTAAGGTGAGTACATAGTGTTATACATATTAAATGAGACCGCCTATTTTGTCTTCTAAAAATTGTGTTAACTTGCATAAAGGCGCCAAAATATGATTGAAAAAATGAAAACTACATTTTAGATGCTTTTCAACAATTGTTTTTACATATCGTTCTCAGATCTTTCAGATACAATCTGCTGTAGCAGTGACAATATGGGATTATTTCATTCCCTACACGTTTAAATAAAATATTTGATTTCTACTTTCGGATTAAGTGGACTTCGGGAAAAACAAGTTACTTTATAGGAATATTATTTAATGTTTGCAGAATAGAAATTCATATATGATAGAAAGACACAACCTCTAGTTTAATGTAGAATTTAAGCTCGTATATACATATTGTCTGATGTATATAGAGTAATAAGCTATATACAAATAACTACAATACTAAAAATGTAGGCGGAAACTTCGTGACTAACATATACTTAATACTATTTTAATAGTAATGTGAAAGTAAAATATTAAAATATAGGACCATATCACATCAAAAGTTCATTTAATAAATAAATAGGGTAACTTTTGAAGTAGATTCATCAGTGTTTTCACTAAGCAAATAAATAAAATAAATATGCAATTATCTTTATTCTCCCAGCTCAGCATACAAATTGAAGCAGTGTCATTTCATCAATTTCCAAAAAGGAAAAAGGTCTTCCTCATATTTAAAACAACTTCCACAATAGACTATAATCTCATATATTTTGTGCCGAACATAAATTTCCATTCATTTAACATTCAACCATTTCCTTTAATCGAGTTCGGAAGCTTGTCACTCTTTCATTAACATTATTCAGCAGAGATTCATCCTCAACAAAGTTAGTTATTTCATCAAAATCATCAGTAATTTCATCCAGGAGCTTCATCAAGTAATCATCTTTACATTTCTCCATGTATACAAACATGAGGGTACTTAATGATGTTTTAAGTTGATTAGAAAGTAAAACTAAGTCCTCTGGATCATTTTCGCTGGCCTGTTCCTCAGCATCAAGCATGTAGTGCAAGGTTTTCCACATCCTGAAACTTTGAATAAAGTAATCCTCCAGATCACTGATCTCGTTTATGTTTAAAATGTTAGTCACGGATATGGTTGAAGCAACTATATCTACTAAATCCATGTCTATTTCCTTCAGATTTACAAGTTTATTTTCATAGTATTTGAAAGCCAATGATATCATTTTTAATGCATCACGCTTGTTGTCGCTGAAAATGCCAACTGATTTATCAAACCCGACCAGATTCAATGTAACTTGTATACTTATTAGAAGTATTCTTTCGAATTGCTCCCTCTCACAGAACTCCTTGTGCTTCTCTGTGACCTCAATGTAAGCAACAATCAAGCACTCTAGTGCTTCCACACTGACAAAATGTCCAAAGAAATCTGATCGGAATTCTTCAATATTGCAGTATGCACATATTGTGTTGAAATTTTCCAGGGCATTCATTAACACATCCCTGTTTGACGAATTTCTTAAAATGTAATACAAATAATTAGAGTAGCCAATTTCAATGAATAGTCTCATCCATATTGGAATATGGTCATTGTCACCCAAAAACAAACTGGAGTTTATGAGGCGCATTAACTGAATTAGAATCATACTATCATCAGACTTGATGCATTCCATTAGAGATTTTAGAAATGGGACCATGGTGAGTATTTCATCTACTGCTTCTTTTTGGCAACACATGTTTGCGATTATACCAACCAACACTTCAATCATTCGTGGTGATTCCACTATAGGCCAAGCAAAGGACAGAAGATTAAGTACATCATGCCTCTGGAGAAAGAGGACCACATCTCTCTCTGCAGTCATATCCCATAAAGTACATAAGTCATCTTCAAAAGCCTGTTCATTTACCTCGTCTTTAAGTGTATCGAGGTTAGCTAGTTTCAAAAGAATTTTTAAAACAAACCGCTCACTGTACGCCGTATCCCCGATAACGTCTCCAGTAACTTGGTTTTCGTCACTGTCCATTTCTTCAGGTTTTATTTTTAACATATTGATTCAATATTGTTGTTAAAAGGACTTGTTTGGACTGAAGACTTCTTAAAAAGGATGAATAAAGCTGTTCACTTTTTATTCAGCGTCTAGTGCACTTAATACATCACGTACTTCCACGTTAAATACCAAAAGCAAACTGAAAAATATTTGATATTTCTCAAAAGTCAAGCTCGAAAGGCATAATTCAACATAAGACATTAACAAGTGACAGTCGACAGTTGACGCATGAAGTATACCCAGTATGATTGAAGTATACTGTATGAATGATCAACTTGATTTGGTTATTTCTAACAAAAGTGCAAAAATCAAATGAAAATAAATTTATATACTTTGAACCAAAAATTATGAAAACAAGATTAATGAACGTACATTCCCTGACGGCACCCCTATTGGATATTGAAAAAAAATATACAAAAATTAGTCATAAATACAAAAAGCTTATGAATAGAAAAAACGAATGAATTTAATCCTCATTTTTTTAGCTTGAGCTAAACTTCTTAAGTTTACAGCTCAATATGAAATAACAGGTTAGTCACCAGTTATTTTACATTGAACTGTAAAGGCAGCTTAGGCAGTTAAAGTTATGTGTAGGAAGTTGTTAAAATCGAATTACTGGTTTAATAAAAACTTTAATATTATTCAGTTCTATAAACAATGAGGTGTATAATCAAAGAGTAGATTAATATACAATGTACGACGGATTCCTCGGGGAGTGCTAGTTTTACAAAAAAAAAAAACTAACGATAAATGGTAGGCAGTTTAAAAAAGCCCCTTTCCAAGTCAATTATAGAAAGATAGAAGTTCCGTTACCTGTGGACGCCGTGCCGTTGCCGACTAAAATAATTTAGCCAGTAGTTTTTAAATTCGAATTTCCCCGATTTGGATAGTGATCACAGATAACATACCTAAAACACTGACGGAATATAGATAAAATGTGGTACAGTTTTAGGATTTCCGAAATAAAAACTATCGTATGTCCTTTACGATAGTTTTTGTTGACTTAGGAACTGGAAGTGTGCGGGAAATATCTCGAGACCGTCTATCCTTTCAATTATTACACAGCTGAAGCCATGGGTAGAAAGTTAGGACAGAAATACATATAATAGAGTATTCGAACTTGTTTTATTAGGATGCAAATAAGTACAAATGACAGTTTTTTTTGAAAATAACTTTATTTAGCTCTTAAAATACAAAAGTTAAACTTGAATAGTTGTAGTATTGTACATACATAAGTATTTAATACCTTATAAATATCGCTTAACTTGCGACCTATCGATATAAAGAAAACAGTCATATTAATTCAAATAGTCAATCAATAGTTTTATATATTTGATAGTGTTTATTTCACAGTTGTTTCGCAAATATAAGAACTACATTGGAATATAATTCATTTTGCTTACGATAAATTGCTTTTTTTTCTAATATAACCAATTTTAAAGTTAAAAAACAACCACTCATAAGCAAAACAAATTCTAACAACATAGGAATGTTACGACATCCCGTTTCATACCTGAAATTATTTAATTTTGTTAATGATACAATCAAATATCTGTCGTTTTAATTTTAGGCAATTTCTCTGAGACGATAAGTGCATTCTATTTTGAAGCACCGTTGTTTCACTGTCATACAATCATAAGCAAACACAAATCAACAGTTTATACATCTACATGCATTATTAACTTTTCGCGGACACCTTTGCTGGCGGCCCGTCATCATGGTTACCCTGTTTCCTTTTCCTTCCCTTACCCTTAAAGTTTTTACCCCTGTTATTTCCCTTAAAGTTTTTCATGTTTTTACGTCTTTTACTCATTTCTTCGACCGTCTTTTCTAAGTATGCAGTTTCTTCATCACCTTCTAATAGTTTGAAAACAAGTTCAGCATCATCAATTTTCACTTTTCCGTCGGTTAATTTTTCCGCCAACTCTTTTCCCGCGTTTTCTTTTGTCATCCGCACCCAGCCCTGTGTGTCGCCAGCCTTGAAGTCTATGTATGCGACTTCGGCGCCTGCAATTTTATAACTATTATGAGAAAAAATAATAATATTCACACTAGTAGTCCGCTCCAGGTTCACACCTTGTACATATATAGGTCTTATATAGGACTGTGTCACTCAGTAATGTTACTACTATTGAATTTTTGGATACAATATTACAAATTACAAGTTTCGAAAAAGCTAACGAAACGAAAAAAAAATCATAACAAATGTTTTAGATACAAAATAAATGTTTCTCATTATGTTCAAATTTTAAAGTACTTCTTAAAAACACATTATGTTTGCAGAGTATTTTATCAGAGTATTTTTGTTAATACATTACCTAATTCTGTTAGAGCATCCTTGATCTTCTCTCTGGTGAGCGTCTCATTACCCTCATTGAAGAACAGTACTGTACCAGTTGGTAACTTGAAGGTGTCTTTTTCTTCATTACCCTGTAATTATTCACATTTTTATTTCGTATTATCTTTCCGATAGGAATTAAATGTTTTACCACAAAAAATTAACAGTTTTATGTAACTTTCTGGCCTCCATACTATTTCTAGTCACAAAAAATCATCATATTATAAAATAGGTACACTACAATGTGAAAGAAATACAAATAAAGAAACAAATAGCCTTTCGCATAAGTTGTGCTAATAGCACAGTACACTGAACTAAATTGTCACTTGCTTTTGTACAGTGTAAGGAAATTAATGAATCCTGAAGATTATTATCAGGATAATTAGATAAACTCATGAAATTATTGTATTGTCACTGGTCACTGGTATACAGTTAAAATAAAATGCAAACTTTTTAAAGAATAGAAAAAAATTAATCACGAAGCAGGTTTCAAACCCCCATTTTGACGAACCGTAACAACGTCAAGTCTCTCAGCCACCCGCGATCGCGCGTGATCAATCGAATTTTTTTCTACACTTTCGGTTCCAAAAATTCTCCTCGAGATTGCTTATTTCTTTACTAGTTTCTTACTCAGTTACATATTAAAGTGTGTACATTAAACTTAGTCTTTTCAATATAAATTTACCTCCTTTTGCTGACCCCTCTTTTGTTTCTTTTCCTTGAGAGCGGCATATTCCTCTTGTTTCTGCTGAACATAGTTCTCTTGCCACAGAAGCAGTAATTCTGTGTCCTTGTATTTTAGGCCTTTGTTCTCTAGGAATTTTGTTGCCTGAAAATTATGATAAAAATACTTGAAAATACAAAAACAATTTATCAATTAAAGATCAGTGTTTTAGGATACTGAAACATAATAAGACATGCGTATCAGCCAACTGGATAAAACAGCTGTTTCTTTTATAGCCTAGGCACTTTCTTAAACAACCTTCTTTTAACTGAATTATATCTAGTTGCTTGATTGAAAAACATTTCTTCAAGCAAAATTCCATTGAGTGTTATATTTTTTTCTCAAATTATAATTGAGTGAAATTAATAAAACAGATCATAAACAAACATTATAAATACCTTACATTATCATTATACAATAGAAATCTCATACAGAATAAAAATACATATAGGCATAAAAATATATATAGGGTATACCTGTTCCTTAGTCTTGAAAGTAGCAAACACGGAACCCTTGAACAGTTTCTTCTTGCTCTGCTTATCTTGATAGCGCCTCATAATAACATTCTCAACCAGATCGTATTGCTTGAAGAATTGCAGGATGTCATCGAGCGTGGAGTCCTTTGGAAAGCCTTTGGCGTAGATTGTGCGAGCTGTGAGTTCCTTGCGTCTTTCTTCGTTCATCTCTGGGAGCGGCATCTCTGGGTTCCTGCGGACTTTTTTGTTGTCTTCTGATACCTGATGATATGGGGTAAATCAATTAATAATTTTTAGTTTTATAGCATTGAAATCCCTACTAATATTATAAATGCGAAAGTAACTCTGTCTGTCTGTCTGTCTGTTACGCTTTCACGCCTAAACTACTGAATCGATTTTGATAAAATTTGGTATGAAGATAGAACTGAACTTGGGAAAGGACATAGGATACTTTTTATCGCGAAAAAAGGGTAGAAAGGGTTAGAAGAGGGGATGAAAGTTTGTATGAAAGTTCGATCGTCAAACCGATTTTGATGAAACTTGGT
Organism: Zerene cesonia; assembly: GCF_012273895.1. Classification (NCBI taxonomy): domain Eukaryota; kingdom Metazoa; phylum Arthropoda; class Insecta; order Lepidoptera; family Pieridae; genus Zerene; species Zerene cesonia. The sequence goes on along the minus strand of NC_052102.1, from coordinate 9,784,544 downwards.
ATGAAGATGGAGCTAAACGTGGGAAAGAACAAACCATACTTTTTAATGCGAAGAAAATACTCCTTAGCATGTCGCGCGATATAAGCGAATTCTACGCGGGCGAAGCCGCGGGCGAAAAGCTAGTGCTTTATAAATGAGAAATTTTGAAAGAATAGAAAAAATTTGATCATGAGGCAGGATTCGAACCTGCATTTCTTGCCTAACCTACAGTAGTTGCAACGCCTAGCCTCTCGGCCACCCGTGATCCCTTAATTTGAGGTTCAGGTTCGAATCCTGCCTCGTGATCAAATTTTTTCTATTCTTTCAAAATTTCTCATTAACAATTTTTTTTTCGGAAATATAGGACTATGCTATTAGGCTTTTTTCTTTTTTTCCATCCAAGGTCAATTTATTTGTGAGAGGTATATATAGAAAACTCTTTACATACATCATTTCAAATGATTTCTAGGTCAAAGATAGTATTGTATCTGTGAGGAACAATATTCGATAATACTTGAAGGATTTTGATCAAAATCTTGAGTGATTTTTTTTGACACATAGCACATGGCATAGCCAGATTCTGCTTTTCAACTGAAATATGTCTGGATTCTATGAAGTACTCTAAAAATATCTTCAAACATCATCAATACAAGCACCCATCTGAGGCAAATATTCAGCCCAAAATTAATTCTACATTAGCTTCAAATCTTACAGAAGGTGCTTTCGTAAATTTAAAAAATCTACTCACCTCCAACAAGCCCGATGTTGATTTATTAATAGCATTGACAATAACTTCATGATCTGTGGTCAGTTTGGAGAGACGGTTGAACTTTAACATGACGTCCAATGGCACCCATCCATCATCGAGGTTTACTTGCTCTTTGAGGAACTTATCTCTTGGTAAGTTGACATCACCTGAAATTTTTTAATAAATTAGTTAAATTTGGCGGCACACAAGTGCCGCAGAACAGTGGTTGAGAATCACTGGATCAGAACTTAAGTATAATAATAAGTTAAATACTTATAACTAATCAATATTATCTATCATTTATTTCACTAATACATTCCGTGCATTAAAACACCTGAAACCACACAAATATGAATGCTGCTTCCCATTTTTACCAACCAACCAACATATAAAAAGGCGGTTGTAAATTTTACTGTTAACTGTTTTTTGCTTAGCTTTGTTAACTAAGAGGTTTCTACTGGGTAAACAGATTTTAATGATGCTTTTTTTATTTTTTATTTGATCTAATTCCGACAAATTAATGTGGTGAAATAATAGTTTTTGTTAAAAATAATTTTAGTTAGATAGGTAGCAACATATTTCTTTTTCCAGCTATCTACATACAAAATTTCATAGTTATGGGTTTAGTGGTTTTTGCGTGAAAGAGTAACAAATATCCACACATACATACATACATACATCCATCCATACTTACAAACTTTCGCGTTTATAATATTAGTAGGATAGTAGGATTTGTCAAGTCATTTATAGTGTGACTGTGCTGTGAGGTAATGTTTTACTTTTTTTGTATTTTAATTGTAAACTTTCATTTTAGATTAGAATAGACACGTGTATAAACAAATTGAACTAACCAAAGTAATACTCCATCTGGCGAATGATAGAATTTTCCAAATCCGACGTTGTCTCGCTATTTCCGTTTTCATTGTTCTCTTGTCCATTGCTCTCAGTTGAAATTTCTTTTTCCTCAGTCATTTTTGTGGCTGAAAACTAATACAAATGAAAAATTGCATGTTCGTCGTAGCGGCACGACGCATATACATTTTATTTTATATTGATAATAATATAATCGTTACCTTTTCCTTCCTAAATGTATAATCTGATTATGTTAACGTGAATTCTATAATTAACACACAACATGTACTAGTGATGATAGAATTTATATAAACCACATGGGGTATATGCAAACGACAAACCACGCTGATTTTGAAGTAGAACGTGAAGGCGGCGCGGTACAGTCAAGTGTCACATATCAAATGTCATATATAAAAATTTTGACGTAAGACTAAAGACACACACGCTGTGTTGCTAGCAGCAGTATTAGCAACTATGAAAGGGCCGCCGCTTGAATGGTTTAATGTTTGTTAGTACCTAGGTATCTTAATTTACGGCATGCATTATATGATTAAAAACGATTATTTTGTATAAATGTTAAATGTAACAATTTATATACTATGTATATACTGTGGATGATATTATGGCACTTGTCAAATGTCAATCTGTCGTTGTCATTTAATGTTTTGGATTGCATGTTTTCTATTTAATTTGAGGTTATGTAGACGATAATATAACACAAATAAAAATTTTACAATGGGTGTCAGGGGTTTAACCACTTACATTAACTATAATTCGAATAGTTTCTTGCATGACCACAACCTGTACGATACCAATTTAGTCATTGATGGTCATAGTCTATGTGCCCAGATTTACAGATCGACCAATTCTTTTTCTGCTTTCGGTGGAGATTACGATAGAATAGCTTCATACGTAAAAGCTTTTTTCAAAAGTTTGAAAAAGTGCAACGTAACTCCGTACATTATATTTGATGGCAGTTACGAAACAAGAAAGTTAAGGACTGCGTATAGCAGACTTAGATCGAAAATAAATGGGGCATCGCGTTTAGACCCAGTTACGCAAGGAAGTATTCAGATATTCCCACTCCTATTAAGAGATGTTTTCAAAGAAGTTTTAGATGAAATGAATATTATGTACACAGTTTGTGAATTTGAGGCAGATGGTGAAATTTCAGCATTAGCGAGATGCCTTAATTGCCCTGTGCTTAGTTATGACTCAGATTTCTTTATTTACAATGTTCAATATATTCCATTTAATACAATAGATACAAAACCTATAGCAGTAGTTGAAGGTGATAAAAGGTTTTATGCTTTAGAATGCAAAATTTACAAAGTTGAGTTTTTAACAAAGCATTTTGGTGGCCTGGATAAAGCACTCTTACCTCTACTAGCAACATTGTTAGGAAATGACTATGTTGAAAAAAGAGTATTTCGTAAATTCTTTTCCCAGATGAAAATGCCAAAAGGCAAAAAGAGGCACAATGATCAACAGAGATGCATACATGGCCTTTTCTTGTGGCTACAGAGTGAAACCTTAGACTCTGCTATTACTAAAATCATAGGCAGACTTAAGAAAAAAGAGAAAAATAAAGTTCTAAATATAATAAATGAAAGTATAAATGGTTACTATAGAAAGGAATGCAGATCACTTAAGTTTTTTAATTTATCGTGTGATAACAATACAGAAAATGAAATTTTAAAAGTAAAAAATATTGACGATTTAGAAGATTTTTCTACTGAAGTAGAAGCTTGTGATTCAACACACTCAAGTGATTCTTCAGATACTAATGATGATTCAAATGATGAATTTAATGATGGAGATGAATTGCTAGAAGAAAATGATCACCAGTTGCCCATGTGGTTTGCTGATCTTATACGGCTAAAGCGTGTACCCCATTGCTTTATAAACCTCTACACTCATCACTTACATTATTGCTCTCCACAAGCAGAAAACTATACAGAAGACGATGCTCATCTTTGCATTTTGCCCATACTCAGATTCGCTTTCGATATTTTAACAGACTTCTCTTTCGAAAATTTCATGTATGTCAGCAGAGACAGGGATTGTAACTATAAGAGAATGGTTATTGGTAATGACATTGCAATAGCAAGACCTTTGGAAATACCTCTATCTGAACTTACTCTGGATCAATTGCATGGATACTTTTATAAGTTTTTCAATGAGAAACTCCCTAATTTTGACTTCAGTGTTATTCAATTGTTGCCATCTAATTTTCAACTTTTTGCATTATCAATTATATGGTGGGTTTCGAACTGCGAAGTGCATATAGCTCAGGTTCACAGTTTGATTTTATGTTACACTTATCTAGAAGCAATTGATGAAAAATTGGGAAATGCTAGAGGACACTACCATTTTAATAATAAATTTTCAAAGAAGTTGATAGAATTAAAAAAGAAACCAATCACTAATGCAGAAGACATAGAAATGTTGAATAAGAATAAGGTTCAGTATGATGATAGCATCCTTGCAGCTAGTGTGCTACTAAAATATTTCGATTTGGATGACAGTATACGTAAAAAACCCAAAAGCTATGATTCGAACAGAGTACATGTGTTTGCCCAGTTTCAGTGTTGCCTGCAGCAAATAAATTCATTGAATGTTCTTTGCGGTTGCCCTTTTCAAAGTACTGTGTATTCAAAATGCTATAATGGGATATTTATTTATAATGTCTCGATGAAACTGGAAAATGAAATGGATCCCGTTTCGTTTATTCAAAATCATTTGAATGGTGCTGTTAGTGTACTTTGCTTTTATAAGAGTTTATTATCGATTTTAAACAGATTATTTACAAGTATGGATCTATCTTTCAAACAGTTCAATCCAGGTAGTAAAAAAAGGCGAAGGAGGAAAAAGAATGCTGTGGATGAAGAAATTGCATTTCTTATTAAAGGTTTTGAATCAGATGTGAAAATATAATTTTTTAGTAAAATATTTTTATATAGTAACTGTTTTTAAATTTCTTTTCCTTTTCCGATTTTCTTTTTATTTGGAATGTTAATTACTGCGCGGTTTCATAAGCGTAGTGCCTGTGCCCATTGATATACTATCAGCTGATTTTATTTATAAGAGTAATGGGTACACAATAATAACAATAATATGAACATGAATTACTGGCGGTTCGCCCCAGATTCGCTTATATTACTTAGTGAAGTTTCAGCTCTTTAATGGTGAAAGAATTTTTGAAACGGTCAAGTAGTTTTTGTGTGAAAATATTACAAAAAGACATACCAATCTTTCCGCATTATATGAGTATAGTCTATATGTAGATGGTAAAATGTATACAGTATAATTTGAAAAATTAAACAAGGGTAGAATCAACTAAATTATTTCCTTGCTCATATGCAGAGTACATCTACGAAGAGAAATTTAATTCTGACGATTCTAATCAGGATAACAAGAGTAATGGATATCGTTGGTTCTAAATCATTCACGATGTCTATTATCTTTTTATGTCCATTGTCTGATTCAGTATCTAAATTTAGGACAGTGTGGTGAGAAGTATATAATTTCTAAATTTGCTTCTGGATTTAGAAACTTAACTCCGTGAAATGAATTAAGCGCATATCTAATAACAACTTATAACCACCGATTTTCTATAGCGAGGTTGCACTGTTTTTTTTGGTGCTTGTTGGCAAGCTTATCGGTGAATACCTGATATCTACTTATCAAAGGATATATCAGTCAGTAAGTGCTTGTATTGCAAATCTTTTGGTGTGTAGCTACATCTTTATTTTTAAAAATTAAAATGGCTGACGAAAGTGAGGCTGATGCCGGGGGTTTCGGTTTAAATGCTGAAAATTCAAGGTTTTCGATTTATTTATTTTTGGTATAGTTTATAGAAAAAATAATTATTTTAAATGTTGTTTCAATTTTAACTCGTACCTACTAAATTACTGTTTTCTTTATTAACTTTTATAAAACTAAATATAAACGGTCTAATTGATCGTATGTTAGCTATGGGTCTAACCAATGACTAACTAAACGTATAATTTTTAAAACAGACCATTTTTATATACTGTAACCCTATATCACGGCAGTTTTTATCACCCATTCTTTCGCAATAAGATATCGACTTCCTACTTAAAATAGCTCAAATTTGATATATTATCATAATCATCAGCCCACATACATGTTCCTACTGCACCTCCTATGAGGGATATGAAGATAATATATTATTTTGTGCCATAAGCGGGTGTCTGAACTGGTGGTTCGTTTGATGGTACCACCGCCTATGAACATTCGCAGAGGTAGTAATAGATCAGCATAGTTACAACACCTACATAGTTTACAACCTCAGACCTACAGAATAAAAAAAATAATTAAAAAAACAACTTAAAACAATAAAAACAGTCAAGCAGTTTCGGAGGAGGACTATTTTATTATAGTAGTATAGAGTCCGGTAAACGGAAATTGTTTATAAATTTGTATTGATTAAAATTGTTCTATTGTTGGCAAATTATTGCATTTTTTCAGCCGTATCGAGGAGATAAGACGAACAGCACCGACGTTTAATCCTGACGATCTGTACTATGATATGAGTGGAGAGAAATATTTGTATATTTTCAATCATTACATGTACAAGAAAACACGATATTTTAAGTAAGTGTTATTGTAAAAACAAATATTTTTTCTCGTCAAATTACAATTTCCTGTATATGTAATTGCTTGTTTTGTATGTGTGGTATTAATTGTATGTATATATTTTCTATACTTACCATTTGATTTATTTCATCAACCGAACTTGGCTTGTAAATAAGCAATTTAATTTAATTTAACCCAGAGTCTTTAAAAAATAAAATATCACCTTTTTATGTTATAAATGTATCACCTTTCAGTAATTCGCGTCCCAGTACAAGAGAAGGAACACAAAAAGATGTGAGCAGACTTACGGAAGTCTTCGAAAATCTAGGTTTTCAAGTGACGACCTATAATGATAAGGAACACGGGCAGATTATAGAAACAGTTGCGGATAGTAAGTTTATTTCGTGACATCACTATGTTGTATAAAACAAAGTCGCTTTCTGTGTCTATCCCTATGTATGCTTAAAGTTTAAAACTACGAAACGGATTATGATGGCTTTTTTTTAAGATTGATAAAAGAGGAAGGTTTATATGTATTAATCTGTTAAACGCCGCGTGCAAAAGCTAGTTTTATATACAAATTAATGGCAAAGAAGCTAAGTAATCTTATGGAAAAAGTCACAATAATTTTAAATATTTTATACTAACTTTAACTTTAACTATACTATAGTAGGTATTTTTTTATCTGTGCTAATACTCAAGTTAAACTTAAACACAAACCTCCCCTTCCTTCGTATATACATACGAATTATTCATTAATTTTTTATCAATTGGTTAATCAAATTTATTCAGAATTCATAAAACCGAAATTTAACACCACGTAAAAAATTGAAACATTTATTCAAATAAACACTTTATTTAGGCCACTAATGTGCGCTAGAAAAGGACGACAGTGGAGTGATCATGTGCAAAAAAAAGATTGAATAAAAAAAAGAAATCTTATTTTTTATTTATCCTAATTACCTGGAAATAACGTTAAGATAAAACCTGAAGTGAAGTTTTGATATAATTACGACAGGCTTGGCCCAAGATAATTAACTACAATGCGGGGGATGTGATACTACATAGTTAATTAGAACATGTTGGACTTAGCAAGGAGTAAAATTATTCGATTAACAGCATATTAGTAGGATCTTTATACCTGTATAACTTTATTGAATCGTCTTCCATAATGGTATATTTGTACCATGTTGTATACTAATCGTTTTAATTTCGTGAAAGAAATCAAAACGGAAAGCTTAAAATCGTTGATTTCACAGTCAGCAAAAAGGACCACAAACAAACGTCATGTATATTCTTCGCATTTATGACGCATGGCGACTCCGGTGGGGAGCTGCACGCAGCTGATAGACCGTATCTCTTGAAAGATGTATTGGTTTTGTTGGAGCATGGCCACGCTTCTCTGGTTGCTAAACCTAAAGTTCTGTTCGTTCAGGTGAGCGGAATTTGCAGAGATTTTGGTAGTAAATAATGGAAGTTTTGATTGATTGTTACAATAGAAAATTCATGTAATTTCCTCCAATTTTAGAATTTGTAGTGGTTGCTCCTCCGGGAGGTCACTCTTTTTGTAGAAAATGATTGTTGAATACATATCTGGTTTTATTAAAATATAGGAATGTTTCAGGCGTGTAGAGGCAATAAAGTGGATGATGGGAGGCGAGTGGAGCTAGACAGCTCGGGCGTTTCATACGTTGTGCCGACTCATTCAGATTTCTTGGTGCTTTATTCGACGGTTGAAGGTAATTGAGTGTGTTTTTATGAATTTTTGGTTTGCGATATGTGTAGGTACATAAATTAATAAATTCTACTTAGTAAGTAGAAGTTGTATATTAATAATCTGAACTCAATATCGCTCTAATTGAAGCACTTGTGTTGGTATAGATAAATTTTTTTTAAACATTTCATTACTTACTGTATTTTCTAATAATCAGAGATAACAATTAATTATTTATTGACTTGAAAATCATCATGCTTTTCAGATTACCTCAGCTATAGGGACATCAACGGGTCATTTATGATCCAAGACCTTTGCGATATTATTGTTGCATACCATAAAGAATACGATCTGTTACATTTGGTAACACTACTCCACAATAGAGTCGCGCACCACAGATCTACATACTCCCCGAAACGGCTCGAACACCACGATAAGAGACAAATGCCAGAAACACGGTATACTCTGACCAAGCTTCTGAAGTTTTAGCGGTGGTTAAGGTACAAGAACATTTCGGTCTAAATAAATTCGCGCCAAAAAGTATGACATGACAAGGACGCCATTTTGATTATAAATTAGTTATTATGTACAACTAATAATACTACATATTTGTTAAATTATCATAAATATTTATAAAGACTAGATATTATTTGAATGAATGAATGAATGAATGAATGAATGAATGAATAAAACTTTATTGTACACACCAATAGGAAAAATTTCAAA
>NC_052102.1:9766179-9774923 GCF_012273895.1 Zerene cesonia | reverse complement strand
AGAAAATCAGTATAATGTGCCGGAATACTCTGCGCGTTAATATGCACCACATTAAAAGTTTTAGAGCTAGTAGGAAAAATATTTATTTTCTTGCCTATTTTGTCTTCATAAAATAACATAAATGCTGCAACTAAATTACATAGTGGTAAACACAAAATTTTATACATAGCTTTCAAACTTAAAAACACATTATAAATCATCTAAAATTAATGTATCTACGAATTTAGAAAAAATATACGAATAAACATTTTCAATAAATTGAGTTTTGTCTCGAGGATGACTGTTTTTTATTTATGAATCTAATATTTCCACCCTCAGTCATCATAATTTATGTGGTTTTAAGAAAAAATTATAAACGTTTGAGTTGAAAAAAAAGTTAGTTACCTTTAACGTTGTCAATATAATAAGGAAATGTATTTTAAAAGTATTTATGTGAAATGAAACTGAACATTACCACTACCTATATTTAAGTATAAATATACTTGCAAATATATGAATATCCCTTAATACTTACTGCTCAAAATCTATGCAGTTTTTACTTTACATGAAAGTTTTCTGTTTAGTGCCCAGCCAAACATATTAAAGACATTACCTAAAATAACACTTGATAACATTAATACCAATCTTGTAGGCCACTTGACGTAAATCAGTACTGCATACGGCCACAGGCCAGTTTGGGCATAGATTATAAATAACCAAGCTAAATACGATATTATGTACACTTGCCCTATAAAAAAATTAATTGCCTTTGATGGATAATCTATATGGGCTGTAAACATCTCTATATTAATGAATACCGCTGTAATTGTATGCATTACGTGGTTCAACCAAGGGGGATAAGCCCTTTCTACATGTTCAGGGAACATTAAGTCTTTTTGCACATGGTATACGCCCCAAAATGCAATTGACACATAGATGGCTGTGGGGTATGCTATGGTAAATGTGATGTCCTTGATACGTCTTATTGCTGGTGGTTTTCTAGGGGAGGCTGCATTGGTGCCGATCACATCGTTCAGAAATGCAATTGTCATGTACAGTGCTTGTAATGCCTGAAAATTGTATTAATTGTATGTAATTCGGATAAATGAAAATGAAATTAAATATATAAGCCATTATCTACATTCTACGCTAATATTATAAAGAGAAAAATTTATTTAAAAAATTATTACACCGTTAGCAAAATGTAACTTCACTGAGTTACATAGGCTATATAAGTACCACGGTCGAAGCCAGGATGAACAGCCAGTATATGTAATTTTGATAATCATTTGAGGATTACGAAATATTTATAAATAAATTATTTTATTGGTGGTAATTTCGTGCTTTAGTGAGGATCTTTCGCATGATCCTAAGAATGAATCTTGAATCCCTTATAATTAAGTAAAGCTGAAGAGTTTGTTTGTTTGAACGCGCTAATCTCGGGAATTACTGGTCGGATTTCAAAAATTATTTACATGAATTTGTTGCTAGTTGTGTGCGTCACCTCGGAGTGCTTTAGGCTATATATGTACTACGAGCAAAGCCGGGATGGATCACTAGTTCTAGATATATCCGGAAAAACTAGTTTATACCGTGCCAAGTCTAAAAATTACAAAGCGGCTGGAGCAAGTTTTACGCGTTATTCAAGTTAAGTGATAACAATAGATGATATTATCCAAAATATGTGACCAATCAACTGTTACATATAAAGTAGATATACCTACGAATCGGAATTTCACAATGTTCTTTGAGTTTGTGAATAAAATAGTTTAAAACTTGTTACATGTTTAGGGAACCATTAAAGCCATATCTATTCAATTGGCAATTTACCGAATATGTAGATAAAGTAACTGGTAACGCCAGTATTATTAAAATAGTGAATTAAAATTAAATATTTATTATTTTGTGGTATAATCCAACTACCCTCCTTACATGCGAGCACAACCAATCACCGCACGATTTTAAAGCACCCGCAACGTCCCTATTGGACGTAGTGACGCATAACGTCACACAGTCTGCTTCGATCTCCCGTGACGATCGGATCTCAATAACCGCCGGAGTGCCTTCACGAGGCCTCTAGATATCTCAGGCATTGTGCTAGTGTAATCCCCATTCCCATTTTTGTCGCGTTGAACTACCGCTTGTGTGTGTGTGTGTGTGTGTGTGTGGAGTGATGGACTGGACCTGGTCTGCCTGGCCCGAGCTGGAGGACCTTGACCACGTGGTGCTGTGCCGCGTGCTTGCTTGGACGCTACTCCTTCAGACGAGGTATGTGCCGTGTGTCTTTTCCTTCTTTCCCTTTTTCGCTACACCACGTAGATTAAGTTTTACAGTCCGCTTAATATCGAAATTTATATATATTGGCGCGACCAGTAACGATGATTGCAAATAAAATACATACATGTACATTAAGTGTTTTTTTTTTGCACAGGCTGATAGCCGATTTTTGCGCAGGAATTTTTGGAAATTGTATAATTTACTAAGTCTTCGCAATAAAATAAATATGAAAAAAGGAACTCGGATCTACTTGTTGGCCAAAAATTTAACGTAGATATGAAAACTAATTAATTTTATCCAAACTCAGAGGTGCGCCCAAACTTCTCCCGTGGTACGATTTTTTACTTCATAAGTATTACGTGAGCCTTGAAAATGCGTTTTTATACTTATAGATGTTTATCATTTACTTACAAGTGTCCACATTGTTAAGAAAAGCACCCGATTCTTGAAAGGATAACCGTCTATTCCGTCCACGAAATTAACTTCTACATATTTTTGATCGTACCACAAAGCATAGGAATATAAAATTCCCGCGAATAAATGTAGGATGGGAAGCGCCATTTCCTTTTTCTATTGACACGGCGCGAAACGTGCGAGCTCCCTCAGTTAATGGCAATTATGAACCATAGATAATACAAAATACGAATTGCAAATTTTGATATTTATACAGTGAATTAATATTTATCATTTAAACATTTTATTGAAAATTAACCAGTTTTCGTTCCGTAACTTTATTAGGTTCTAAATATAAGTCTATCTATCTGTATTTAGATGGTATTAGTTTTAGTCTATTTAACTTCAGTATTTTTCTTTGATTTCTTTTATAATTAGTATCTACCATTAATAGAATACATAAATCTATTTTATACATATATCGTCACTGCTATATGCTTAAATTTTTAAAACTGCCCATCGGATTCGATGGTGTTTTTTTAAATAAATAGATCACTCTATTAAGACGAAGGTTTATATGTATAATAAACCTATTAAACTACTCGGAATCAACGCGCGCGAAGCTGCGGGCAAAAGTACTAATACTAATATAACTAATATATGTATGTTATTATGTGAATATGTGTTGTTTTTTTGCATTTATTTGTACGATATTGGTTTCTGTTTCCTGCGACAATAGTGTTTTATTAAGTAATATGCAGTTGTAGAGTTAATTCCGTTTGTAAAGGTTTTATAAGTAACTCATAGCCATTTTTCTAAGAGGTACCTATTTAAAAATATGAATTAGTTTCAAATTGAAGATGGCGTTCGGTAATGAGCTAAGTAACGATGTGAAAAGGCTTCCTAATTTATGTGGTTAGAACATCGAGCGTCAAATGGATGTGAGTTGACTATTGTACTGCTATATCCCAATAGATCGTTCTCATAATCGTGTTTTATCCCGAAACATTGTTAGAAGGGTCCAACAACACCAATTACGAATATGTATGTAGAAGTTACTTCTTCGTTGATTATTACGGAAACTACATGAATTTGTTACTCCTTCCACGAAATGAATAGCAGAATTACGTACCTTCGGTGTTTCACTGAATTTCACAGGCGTTCAAAATTCTATTTGAAACAATTTTATGTGTTAGTAAATTTTGATTGCTTGTTTAAGTATACATTAATACTATTTTATATTATTTATATATTGTACATCCATTCGTATAAAGCCAGCATTACGTTTTGTATTTTATTTTAGCGTATCGTGAAGGTATGTGTATGATAAGATAAAAATCTTAACTGATATAACTATTGCAATTAAAACACACCAAGAACAAAATAAAATATTTTAATTAGTAACATTTTAACATTATTATTTTTTTTAATTTATTTACTCTTCACTTTAACAAACGACAATTGTTTATTCAACGTCTTGCCCAATATATTAAGGATGTTAGCTACAACAATACTTCCAGATATAAAGAATAATCTAGCTGGCCAGTTCAAAAAACCAAGCACAGGATAAACCCAAACTCCACTCTGCCCATACACGATGAATATCCAAACAATATAAGAAACTACGAATACATGAATTAACGAGAGATTTATAAAATTAGACGGGTATTTAATATGGGATGTAAACATTTCAATATTAATAAAAACTGACACTAATGTGTGCATGACGTGGTTGACCCATGGAGGGAAGGCCTTCTCTAAATGCTCTGGGAATATCAGTTCTTTGTCAACATAGTAAATTCCCCAGAAAGCTAGAGAGACATAGACGGCTAGGGGATACGCCAAGCTGAATAGAGCGTCCTTAATTTTTCGTATCGCAGGCGGTTTCTTGGGTGACGCTGCGTTCGTTCCGACGAGATCGTTCAGAAATGCTATTGTCATGTAAACGGCTTGCAGTGCCTGTAAGAAAGAAAATTGCGAATAAATATCATGAATAATAGAAGTCGTCAAACAGATTAGAGACAGATCATATTATGTAATCACTATCTTTGCTTAATTGCATTATCGCGTGATTCGAGCTCCATTCGTATTTAGATTCGCAATATTAAAGTCTATTTACTTTCCCAAGGTCTTTTCTGCCTTTGTAATTATAACATTTAATAAAAATCCATACATTTAATTCGCCATTTATCTTTGAAAGTGGTAATAGGTAAAAAATGTTGGTCTACGGTCAATATCATTCAAACATCTAATTGAATGATACCATTTTTTAAGAAAGCTAGGCTACTAATTGAACGGCTGAAGTCGGCTGCGATATATTATAGTGCGCAATGACTAGGTCAATTTGAGCATTGCGATGATGTTTTTAAGATGATAAAAATGTATAAATGGTAAAATTGCTATCTATTAGAAAAGAAGTAACACCAGCTAGGGTGTTGTAAATTTGTAATAGTTCAAATATTTTATGATAGATGGCACTGTTACAGATTTCTGAATCAAGTTTTTTAGAGATGCGATAAACTGTTTTCCCATGAAAACATCCATGCATCGGCCCATCCATGCAAAATTTTCGCGTTTATGATATTAGTAGTTATGACCACTAATATCATAAACGCGATATATAGCGTGTCTTTTAGTTTTTTAAACTAAAATTACTTATACAAGTGATAAGTAACTGACGATGCATTTTGCGGGATCATTTAGTAATTATAAACATAAAATGTTTCACTTTCTACTTTTAAATTAGCTATCTATGAATCAAAGTACTATTGAAATTGCTTCAGCCGTTATAGATAAGCAGTAAAACATATTTTTATAGCTGTTAGACAGGTATTATTTATCTGTAGCAATGCCCGACTACGTTGCTCGCGTGTAGATTTAAATTGCAATTTGATTCTTCGAAATAAATTAAAGAGTTTCATTAAAATCCATCCAGTAGTTATTGCGTTAAGCCGGTCAAAAGACAGATAGACAAAAATTTTAAAAAGGTTTTCTTTGACTTGCGTGACTTGTCTGACTAGGTATATATAGATATTTTTATTCAGTGTATAAAAAATTAAACTGTTCCACTGTTTTATTTTATACATAAGTAGATTATATTATACGCATAAACTGATAAAGTACAATGCCTTCATTTATCGCAATAGTGTAATCAAAACGTTTAGATATATTTTTATATCACAACTAACTGCGCCCCGCGGTTTCACCCGCGTAAGTCGTAGGAATATTGGGATAAGAAGTTGCCTATATGTTATTCCAGTTGTCCAGCTATCAACGTAACAAATTTCATTGCAATCGGTTCAGTAGTTTTTGCGTGAAAGAGTAACAAGCACACATACATCCTAAAAAACTTTCGCATTTATAATACTAGCTGCGCCCCGCGGTTTCACCCGCGTAAGACCGTATCCCTAAGGAAGATCGGGGTAAAAAGTTGCCTATATGTTATTCCAGTTGTCCAGTTATCTACGTACCAAATTTCATTGCAATCGTTTCAGCAGTTTTTGCGTGAAAGAGCAACAAACACACACACATCCTTACAAACTTTCGCATTTATAATATTAGTAGGAGAGTAGGAAGTAGGATGGATGAAAACCTCATGTTTATTCATATTACGCGTTATTACCGCATTCGTTTAATTTATGTTTGAATTTTATAATAAGATACTCGTTATAATTTAGCGTGTGTTGGTTTAGTGAACACATATTCAACGACAAAAAAGATTCTCAAAGGAAACCTGATATAATAAAATTTTAAATTAATTAATTATATTAATTAAAATAATTGTTACATGGCACTACAGTATAAACTATTAAATATATATATCTTTTCGTAGAATTCCGAAATGTGCTAAAGAAAACTCTAAGGATTGCTGATGTTACCTACGATTAGTCGATATATAATCAAAGTTTTTAAATTGGTACAGTACTTCCTGACATAGCGCGTTCAAACAAACGAATTCTTCAACTTATATTATTACTAGCTTTTCGCCCGCGGCTTCGCCCGCGTAGAATTCGCTTATATAGCGCGACATGGTAAGGAGTGTTTTCTTCGCATTAAAAAGTATGGTTTGTTCTTTCCCACATTTCGCTCCATCTTCATGCCAAGTTTCATCAAAATCGGTTTGACAATAACGAACTTTCATACAAACTTTCATCCCGTCTTTCAATTCTTTCAACCCTGTTTTCGCGATAAAAAGTATCCTATGTCCTTTCCCAAGTTCTATTCTATCTTCATACCAAATTTTGTCAATATCGGTTCAGTGGATTAGGCGTGAAAGCGTAACAGACAGACAGACAGAGTAACTTTCGCATTTATAATATTAGTAGGGATTTATTATAGTATAAATTCAGGTATAAGTAAATAACTCTTAAGTATATTTTCACATTCCTTCCTAGATGCCGTTAATTTATTATATTAATCATTAGCGGTCCGCACCGGCTTCGACCGTGGTACATATATAGCCTATAACCTTCCTCAATAAATGGGCTATCTAACACTGAAAGAATTATTCAAATCGGACCAGTAGTTTCTGAGATTAGTGCGTCAAACAAACAAACTCTTCAGCTTTATATTATTAGTATAGATTAAATAACAATTATTTCATTTGAAAATCACTGTTGATTGTGTTTATGAGTGCATACAAATTTTATTCGTTTATCTGCAGACAGTAGTCACGTTTATATAAATAAATAAATAATATAAATTATTTATTTCTGAATAGTATTAACGTTGTGAAGAACTAGTGGCTAAAATAGGTCCTTTAAATCGTTATTGTTTATAACAACAATAATTTTTTGTTTATAACGAATACTATTACATACTTTTTGATGAATACAGAGATTGATGAAGTTTTATACATATCATCTTCCTGCCCTAGCTATGCACGAGTTTATTACATCTAATATATAAAATTCTCGTGTCACAGTTTTCGTTGCCAAACTCCTCCGAAACGGCTGGACCGATTCTTATGAAATTTTGTGTGCGTATTGGGTATGTGTGAGAATCGGCCAACATCTATTTTTCATACCCTATAAGAGTAAGGCAGAACAGCGTTTGCCGGGTGCAGCTAGTATCTCATAAATATCACGACGACATACGAGCATATCATATTTAATAAATTTAACATTGTATTTTCTTATGTTTGATTTTACGAGAGTATTATACATTTAGAAATTAAAATCTATTTAACGGATTTTAAACGCGATTTATTCATTATATTATTAACCCGACGTTTCGAACACTTTACAGCGAGCGTGGTAACGGGGAGACTGGAGTCCAGGGGACCCTAGGCTCTTAAGAGTAGCGACTCCAACTCGCTTGACCGTTTTATTTCAGATATTAATAACTAGAGCCGTTAGGATGAATGATATCTGTTTAAAATCAAAGGTTTATTATAATATGTTTATGTTTATGCGAATAGCAGTTGCTAGTTTTGATAAGCATATAAAAAAATCTTTTGATTTTAAAGCAAAAACAAGCCAATCACTACATAGTATAAAACAAAGTTACTTTCTCTGTCCTTATATGTGCTTAAATCTTTAAAACTACCAAACGGATATTGATGGGGTTTTTTTAATAGATAGTGATTAAAGAGGAAGGTTTATATATAATATAACATCTAGAAAGAAAGAAAGAAAGAAAGAAAACAAGCTTTATTGCCACATAAAAAAAAAAACACAAATCCATGGAAAAAGTAATATAAATAACAAAATTAAAACTAATATAAATTAAAATTAACATAAAAAAATTAACATGGCAATCGGGACAGACTCAGCCATGCTGACGGGCTTTAACCCCCGAACAGCGCTGATTTTCAGTCTGCCCACGTGTTTTGTTCGAGGTTCTTATATATTTATCGAGGTACCAACCATATCATATAAATGCACAGTAAATATTAATTAAACAGATAGTCATAAATAAATTTTTATAATAAAAAATAAAATATAAATAAGTGTTTAATCAAATATATAATAATAAATATATAAAATAAATAAAATAAACAACATATACATTTGATAAAATAAAAAAATAATAATTGCTTTATAAATGTGTCGATTCTGCTTTTTGTTTGTTCAGAAGTATCATTTTGTATTTGT
>NC_052102.1:9730716-9765179 GCF_012273895.1 Zerene cesonia | reverse complement strand
TTCTAGAACTGTAAGTAGTATTTTTAAATTTTAAAATGTTATGATAGGTATACAAACAGTTTGACACACGACCCTCGATCCATCTGTTAAACTATTCCGAATTTAACGCGTGCGAAGCCGCGGTCAAAAGCTAGTTTATTTAGAAAATATTTTCCATTGGAAAGGTCAAAGGTTAAAAGTGTTAGTGTTTTTTAGTTTCCTATGAGGTTACGAATTGCTGTATTATATTCCCCAGAACTCGTATTATATTGTATGCTTATACCAATTGAACAGTTTCTTTACAATCGTTGAAAGATAATTGCTAGGTATGTATTTATTGTGTCTATATAACTACCATAATTATACCTCGTAGTTTTACTGCGTATTACAAATCTATTTAATCGTGACCAAGATTAGCATAAGAAGTATGTACTTAATGGCATATAACACAAACTTATAGAATATACACATAAAAAACACAAGTTATTACTTACAAGATTCCACATAGTTAAAAAAAGTACCCGATTCCTAAACGGATAATTGTCTAATCCCTCCGAAAATTTCACATTAATGTATTTTTGATCGTACCACAGCGTATAACTATTCAAAATTGCAGCAAATAAATGCATTAGTGGAAGCGCCATTTTTAACAAAAACCAAACTTAAACAGTATTAAAAAAAATACGCGCGAAAGAAACACGTGCGCGCGCACTCACGTCTGTCGTGACTATGACAATTGACAGTTGAATGAGGAATGCATAAATGATTAAATTATTGTTAATTAATTACATTTTTTAGGTTAGGTTTTTTAGGCGTATGTTGTTTTATTACGCTGAGATTGCGCATTACCTTTTTTATTGAAATTGTCACGTATTATTTGAATAAAATTATAACATCGTGTTAGCAACTTTCTTTCGTCCATTTCTTATGTTTTTTAATAAATATTTAAAATATGTTAGTTTACATTTGATTTAATCAAAGCTATTTTTTCATATCTAAATCCAATTGATAATGTGTATTAGTTTGACATAATGGCACGTTTCTTGAAAATAATCCAACTATAACAAATTTGAATGGAGTCGCTATAGATTTTAAATTGACTCATATCTTGTTTATGTTTATGAGACCAATATCAGATTACATTAGCATGTTTTTTATTATATGAAACTGTTTTAAGTTTATAACGACAGTTAAATTAAAGTTATTGTTTCATTATATGACAATTTTTTTTATCTCGATACAATTTAACGAATTGATCATTTACTCATTAATAAATCTATACTAAGATTATAAAGAGGACAAGATTTCTGTTTGTAATGTTTTCACAAAAAACTACTTATACTGGACCGATTTCAAAATTCTTTCACATTTAGAAAGCTGTAACTTCACTGATAGACATAGTATATCTATGTACCACGGGCGAAGCCGGGGCGAACATTAAATAAATGAAAAATGTTTAACATCGATACAGATAATATTAACACATAGTTACTATTAAGTAATCTGTGTAGTAAACAGACAGCATAAATTAGAATGAACAGCCCAGTTTTACAAAGCCCCGAATATGTTGTTTAAAAAGCAAAGTGAAAGTAGGAAACAACCAGTTTTAGCGATGATTTCTCTTTACGAACAGCATTGAATCGACACATTCACAGACAAAATACGTATGCCACCGTATTTGATTTTCGACCGACTTCAGAAAAGGAGGAGATTAACAATTCAATTGTTTTTTTGTGTTTGTTACCTCATAACTTTTTACTGGGTGAATTGATTTTATTTATATTCGTCTGAGGTTCTTATTAAACCCAGTTTTTAATTTTTGTATTTAAAACACATCAAAATAAGTTTGGTCTTTTGCCCTGAAGGTGAAACTTACAAACACACCGCATTGACAATATTATATATTCATGAAAATAGTTAAAAATCGAATTACTAATCATCTTATTATATAATGCTTACCAATATAATAAATAGGAAATTGAGTTTGTTTTGTTTGTTTGACTTTCACGTCGCAAAGGAGAGATGACATGAATTTAGTTTCTGGAGATAGATTAATTAATTTCACGGGAATTCCTTTAGCTACACGGCCGAAGCCGCCTACGGAGAGCTAGTAGAAACAAATAAAGAAATAAGATAACGTGATATTCATCATAAAGAAAAATTTAAAAAGTGTCATTATTTTGAATTAAGAATATAATTTATTCCTACGTTATAATAACTAAATGTCAATTTCAATGAAAAAAAAAAAAATTAACATCAACCGAATGCCAATGCTTCACAAACATTCTTTATTCAAAATACTGTCACTAAGAAAGAATTAATTTTATCTATTATTTTTACAATTATCTCCGGGTTGGTAGGGGAAAGGTCACAGATAGTGTAATCAGATATTAAATCGATGGCCACAGTGCGGCGAGTTTAAATTATTATCATGTGTAAGTATATAAATTATATGCTAATCTAACCAAAGATTTATACGGGTATGTTTGATTTATATACAAAAACGAAATATATGAAAGGAAATTAGTATATAAGTAGGTAGGTACAATTCGTGGATTGTAAATGAAACCAACATAAAAAATATAGTCATACATCCTACTAATATTATAAACGCGAATGTTTGTAAGTATAGATAGATGGATGTGTTTAACTCTACTGTTACGTAAAAACTATCGAATGGATATTAATGAAACTTTACAATGATATAGCTTATACATCAAAGTAAGACGTGAGCTATATAAATACTTGCTATTGCCGTGGGTTCGTCTGCGAGTGTAATCGCGTGGTGCAGCAAGATATTTGCAATTTTTACTGATTACGCTACAAAGAAGGTATTGTGCGTGCGAAGATAAGAAAAATAAGAATTTTATATTGATAGTAATGGATGGATGTTTAAGTTTTAACAGCGGGTAGTTAGAAAGAATACAAAGATTATCCAGGGGAATTCGTGAACTAAATAGAAATATAAATACTTTATTTCAATTCATTGGACAATGGTGAGCATGATTTTAGATTGAGGTTAATATTTTGGGTCTGAGTCTAAAATAATAGAAACGCGTTATATAAATCAGACGTTAGCTGTTATACTAGGGTTCGCCCTGGTACGTTTTTCTAAGAACCTTCCGTGGGCTTTAAGAAAAATTGTTAAAAATGGCGGAATTGGTCGAGCCGTTCTTGACTTTTACGCTTGACAAAAGATTTGGCGATTCATTTTTATTTATGTAGATTAACAGAAGCCATAGTCACAAATTAATCCTACTTATACTGAAAACTCGAAAGTTTGTAAGTTTGTTTGTTTGTTGTTTGTTACTCTTTCACGTGAAAACTACTGAATTGGATGATGATGATGATGGATTTTGATGATACTTTACAATAAAATAGCTGACACATCGGAATAAAAAAACACATGACACGAGCTATGTAAAAACTTGCTATTGCCCGTGGGTTTGTTCGCAGTGAATTGTGATCTTATAAAGAAAGAGTCTAGATAAGAAAGCCTACAGTAGCCTACCCACTACCCACTTTTACGTAGTTTATTACAGTTTAAAAGACACCCATGTCATCAGGCTCTCTTGTCATAATTAATATGATTGATGTAATATTAATTTCAATATATGTTTAAAATATCACAGTGAAGGCCCTTCTATTATTTCTTTACTCGAGTCTATAACCAGGAAATCATGATTTGCACTTAACCTTATCAACTAAAAGACCAGCGTGTTATCTAAAAGCTATTTAATACAATTTAAAGGATAGGTACTCTGTGCGAAATGACAATCGTGTGGTCACCGAGCCAGAGCGTGCTCTTAGACGAAGCAAGGAGATTAAGTTCTCTAGGGATTGAGATTAAACCATATATTGACCGTAAATATCTGCTGAGAACAAAAATTGTTGCAGTTTATTGGATAATCGTTGAACCTTCTATGTCTTAATATGAGTTTTTTATGGTAACCCCAACATCTTAAGAATTGCGCCAATCTGTTGATAACTTAAGCTATGCAGTATCAAAAAAAAAAATGCAAATTGAGAACCTCTTCGTTTTTGGTAACGTCGGATAAGAAGAAAGCTAAATTCAGTTTTCGGTGCCAACTTTTGTAGCAAAATAGAGCTAACTCCATAACTCTGTCTTTCCCTCTGTCTGTCTCTCCTTCGTAGGATAGTTTTTATCCCGGAAATTCCAGGGGAATGGTAACAACGCTGGGAACTCCCCGAAACTGTCTAGCCTATGCTTTACTACGCCAGCAAAACGCTTTTATAATATAACTAGTGGTCCGCCCAGGCATTACCCGTGGTGCATATAAAGCCTTCTTCAATAAATAGGCTATTTAACACTGAAATAATTTTTCAAAATCGGACCAGTAGTTCCTAAGATTAGTGCGTGCAAACAAACAAAGGAACTCTTCAGCTTTATAATATTGATGTTACATATAAACAATATAAACCTTCCTCTTGAATCACTTCATATATTTAAAAAATCCCTCAAAATTCGTTGCGTAGTTTTAAAAATTTAAGGGAAATATAGTGATTAGTATAAAATAACATTGCATAATTATAATCATCCTCTTAAATAGGTATCCAAACTCCATCAGTATTTGTTAACCGCATATTTTATCTGTATTTATACACAGACATACCGTCTGAGAGTTGTGTCTGAATATTCATGAAATATGTCACAATTTCATATTCTTCGGCAGGGACAAAGTGAGTTCTATGAATATGTATGCGGCGCACTTTTTAACTGGAGATAAGCAGATAAGTTACGTAGCATGCCGTTCCTTTGTTTTATAATTTTAGATTATACTACTAGTTATAGTAATATGTTATCTGTGGTTTTATGTTATCTATATCTTCTAGCAAAAAGTTTCAATTGCTATTACGGAGTGGACGTTTTACTAAGTGCAGTATTTCGTTCTATTTTTGAATTTGTAACATTATAATTTTTTTATTGCTGATATTCCTGGCTGTTATTAAAAAGCTACGGAGATAACGAGTAAAAAAATAAAAAATTAATTCGAATTAATAATTCGTTTTTGAGAACGTCGTTTAATAAATAAGGTTCGTATATCGTTTCTTTTAAAAGAGAATGATCTCGAAATAAAAACAAATTACTAGTTACCAGCTTTAATATAATTCATGTTATAAAAAGCAGCGATCTACTAGCATCCGTTAATAATCCGTTAATAATGTTTCTGTAATTGCTGATAAATGTTCACCACAATTCAAACAATAAACACACTGAAAAAGAAGTTGCCAATTTGCTTGAATAATTTACAAGATTTTAAAAGAGCAAATACAGAGTTACTTGCCGGCTCTTCTCTGTAGAAACTGCTTTCCGAACCGTTGGTAAAAGTTAAAACTACGCTATGATGACTCAAAAGTGCTTCTAGAAGTGATTGAATAAATGAATGTTTAAGTTTGAGTTTGCTCCACGTTGAAGAGGTTTACTATCTTTTAAACATCCCAAACACTATATCCGGTTAAAAAAATATTCTATTACATTTTCCCGCCGCACGTAATATTAGAGTGTTTCCGTTATACTACATATGTGTTACCATGTACGTACTTAAGTTAGGACCTAATTAATTCTTGCCTAATCCCCTAATGAGTAAATGGGAGGGATTACTGTTAGCTGTACCCTTTTCATTTATATATGATTCAATTTTATGCGTGAAATATGAGAACTGGGTAGAGTATTAGGAATATTATATCTAATTTCACGTTTAAATAATAAAATATACACACTATTATAATAATATGACACGATTTAAATAGTACACAATATAATTTTTGATATAAATAAGTATAATCATATTGCCTCTGCAAAAATCTACTAACTATAATATTTTGAAAACCACGCGAGCGACGCCGCCGCTGAAAATCTATTTGTTAATAAATTAGAAGACTATGTAATTTATTCGCAACACTACAACGAAACAATCACGTGTGTAATCGCCACATTTTAATTATTACAAGCATTTCCCAACGGACAAAAGTTTAATCGAGTTACAGCCACCACAGGGCGAGTATCTTGCCCTTCATAAAAAAGCAATAAAACATTGCATTACATTACAACAAAATGAATTATATGCGATCCCCGCACGTCTATTTCGTTGGAAATTCATTTTCTATTTGCAGCTTGCAGCAGATTTAACACTGTTACACGCTAAATACGTAATATTTAGGATGGAAACTGCAAAATTAATATTAATATTAAACCCATCCCAGCGGTTTGCGGCGGATTAAAGAGGTACGTCAGTCTCAAATGCGGCGCGGAGGTGTAAGGGGCGGATGCGGTTGTAAGGAATTTGATTTTCTATAACCTATTACTAACAATACTGTTGTTATGTCCACATGTGCAGATAAATTGAAAAATCAATTTATTTCCTGCACGCTTGCCCGGTCTCGAACCCCGACCGAGTTTTGAAGGTGACGGTGAAGGAAAACATCGTGAGGAAACCGGCATGTCTGAGAATAAAAAATTCGACGACATGTGTCATCTGCCAACCCGCACTTGGCCAGCGGGTAGATTATAGCCTAAATCCTCATAGGAGGCCTGTGTTCCAGCAGTGGGAACATATATGGGCTCATGATGACGTTGTTATGTACTAACCATTGATTATTAGTCAAAGACATACCTGTCAAAGATATATCTGTGTGCTAGGAGGCCTGATAGAAGTGATAACTAACCTAACGTCTATCCGAAATACGGCGTAGATTGAGAAGTCAGCCCACTGCTGCGATATGCGTGAGAGAAAGGGAAGCTGGACAGATTACCACCGTAACGCGTTACGTACCGAAGCGGTTTACCCTGCCATAAGGAGTTACCACTACGAGAGCCTTCAAAAATGAAATAACTTTGTGCATCTGTTATGTAATCACATCTGAATCGAACCGATGATTTTTAATAAAATAAGGAATGAAGACGAAGATCCTACTAATATAAATGCGAAAGTTTGTAAGGATGTGTGTGTGTTTGTTGCTCTTTCACGTAAAAACTACTAAACCGATTGCAATGAAATGTGGTACGTAGATAGCTAGACAACTGGAATAACATAAAGGCAACTTTTTATCCCGATATTCCTACGGGATACGGACTTACGCGGGTGAAACCGCGGGACGCAGCTCGTAAGGGATAAAACAAGGATAAGGATTAGGATAAGGGGTGTGGTACTTCACTAGTTCCAGGTGTCCCAATTAGTGCCGAAGCGTGCTCGACTCCCACATACAAAATATGCTTCCGCGATTAACGATTTATTTTATTATCGCATCCAACTTTACAATATCAGAGTTACTGTAATGAATGTAGAACGAGTGGTGAGTTTTTAAGGCTAGCTCGCGTCGCAACGACACTGAATTAAGGATTTCTCTTTTAGCGGCGACTGTTTTTATCATTTCAGCAGACATACTGCATTTTCAAGATTAATTGTAGGCACCTGCGACATTGCGCTGGGAGATTTCATAAGGAAATATGAAGTTGGGTATTCTTTTAAGAATGAGTGTCATATTATGTAGCTTATACTCTTGGTATGGTGATAGATGGCTAGGTTATTGTGGCATGTAGAGTGGGTTCAATATCTTTTCAACCACCTGCTCAAAAAAGAGGTTCTTCATTCGATAGGGTGTTTTCTTGTTTGGTTACCTTTAACTTTTCGACTGGATGAAATGATCTTGATAATTATTTTACACGCTTTTTATTAGCTTCACCTGTATGTTTTTGACCCACTTTAAACGGCCAGATTTCGTTCAAACTTTGTAGATTTATTGAGGACCGATGACAATACACTAATTTGATAAAATTATTCCATTTTTCAATTTGCAAAATATGATAAAAGCGTGTTTTTTAGTTTTTTTTAACTATTATAATATATTATTATGTCCAATTTCGTAAATATCTACAAGCATACATAACAACTGGGCTTAATTAGCCCTTAAGTCGATTCTTTTAGTTAAAATTGTATTTTCATTGTTCTTTTTTTATTTAGAATAAGGTTGTGTGAAAAATTATGAAGATGTGGTTTATTTGTTTTGATTTAACAATATTAGCTCAATAAATATGAAAAAAGGAATATCATGGAAAGCATGTTATCAAACAAGTCATTCCAGAATGTTCTAGAACATTTCCAGCGTCTTTACCCCACAATATACTAACACAAGTCGACCTCATACAATTTCCCCACTCCGCATGTATGCATTGTACAAGACTGCGGGTTGATTATATCCGATATTCAAAGACCGCCATGAATGCATCTCGTTACGTCTTCAAGGATAGACTAGACTAGTCTAGGCTATCTAGCGATGTATAACGTCTGAGCTTTTGCTTAGGGTATGTCTGTTCATTTCGCCGGTTTTTGTTAGGAAATTTTAGTAAAAACAATATGTATAAATGTCTAGTATGGGGTTCTATATTCATCTTCAATTTAGTATCACTAGATTAAATTATATAATAATACAATTATCAGATTCATTTAATTGTGATTTGTGTTTTATTACTGATTAATTGCGTTTTTGTATACGTTGGATTCGCGACACTACGACAAAAAATTGGCCACCCATCCAATTTATGACCGCTCCTACGGTTGCACTACACAGACATCATCTTTCTAAATTTCAACTGTAACTATCACGGTTCGGCAACACAGCCCGGTGGCAGATGAATGTACAGATAGACGGACAGCGAAGTGTTAGTTGCTTCCCTAAAAACAGTAATTTTGTATGATTGAAATATTCACAGTGCTTTATTAATGCTGGTTGGTACTAGTAGATATGTTATTACGTATATTATACAATATTGATTACCTTTGAGCTTTGAACAATTACTAACCACATAATGACGATATTGTACTGAAAGCAGCTTTCATTGATAAAATAGTCGATAACGGATAGCTGATTTTACGAACCCAATTTTGCAGTGCCTAATAAACTATGGATGGATTGACGAGGTAAGCCCGTGACTTCTGTCCAAATCCTATCCTATCCTGTCCTACTAATATTATAAATGCGAAAGTTTGTAAGGATGTGTGTGTTTGTTACTCTTTCAAGCAAAATCTTTTAAACCGATTGTAATGAAATTTGGTATATAGACAGCTGGACAACTGGAATAACATATAGGCAACTTTTTATCCCGATATTCCTACAGGATACAGACTTACGCGGGTGAAACCGCGGGGCTCAGCTAGTGCTTCATAATTATCAACACTATTAATATACAGCTGAAGTGTTTGTTTGAAAACGTTATCTTAAGTACTACTGGTTCGATTCCAAAAATACTTACCCAGTTGGACATGATCCTTGACTGCTAGAGCCAATTAACATCAAACAACGTCAAGTTCTGCTGAAACAAATTAGACCTACGACATACTAATACACACTTTTTAAGTCGTATAAAATGCGAAATAGAAGTTAATCAGTATCACTTTCGTCCCGCACACTCGGGCACCTCCGTTCAGGTATTGCTCTGAACTTTAGTTACGCGCGGAATTTACATAATTGTCTATTCATATCGGATATTGAAATTGTAGCCGCGCAACGAGATTGGATTTTGATGTGGCGTTTTTAGATTTCGTTCGGTTTTCAGAATCGCTAAGCCCGCCCGCCATTTTACAGTAAAAAAATGGCTTTTGGCGGGTATCATCAGGCGTTTTTTTATGAATTTCTCATATTCCCATTTTAAGGACATGCAATGTAAAACATCGATCGAACCGACTTACGACACAAATCACTACACTGTCACTGAGTACATAATAAGTAAGGTTGTGCAATAATTAAATATTAAATGCCATTTTCCATAACAAAATTTTTTATTTGCACCCAGGTCGCCATTGTCCAGAAGGTCTTGGTAACATTAAAGTGTCCTACAATCTGGTAAATTTACTCCTATGCCCTTGGGTATGGGGTAAATATATTGCGCATTCGTCCCATTGATCGATATTTCTTTACGAGGAAGTGGGTGTACAACTTCTGTACAAATAATGTAAGTTTGGGGATCCACTGGGGACCCAGTCTATGGTCTCTCAGTTGTTACACGCTAAGCCTCCAAATGAAAGGTATATGTTATGTATACTAATAAAAATTACATATGGATTTTAATCTTTGAACCATAGTTTCTACTCTCAGTAGTTTGGTTGGTTTCAGAAGTAAGGGTTTATAATCTGCTTTTTGAAATCTAATTTTTATTCTTTATAAAGCTATGTTTACTATCAATTTTATACTCTAGATGTAGGAACTAATTCTTCAGTAATTAGTAATGCACCTTTTGGTAGAAATTAAATGAATTAATAATAAACACACTTAATATATATATAAGTACATATAAGTAGTTGAGTTATGTGTCATGTAGTTATAATTCTTTATATAGAAAGAACTTAATATGTACACGCCGGGACTGTACATCTTTCGACTATATAGGTGAAGTCGTGTGCGGAAAACTAGTATATAATACCTGCACACTTAATCTCATAAGCAATGACAGCTTACAATTTTTAGAGTAGATGTTTTTCTCTCGACGCAGTAACAACTAATGTACAAAAGGGAGATTAAGCTATAATTAGCACGGTTAAAAACTGGATTACAAAATGAGATCAGTTGCAGTTTACAAAGAAAAAGTTTGTTTCGTAACTGTATCAACGCACTGTAATAGCTTATTGATTACTCCTGTCAAAATAAGTATCTATAGGACACGAGTAACGTAATAAGTAGTTAGTGTAGCATTCATATTTATATGCATGATTATAATTTTTAGTTATTAATAATACTTGTCAAATGGCTTCAATTGTGAATTGGCTTTAGAAGTAAGCTGTTTCTCCTAAATACAGGTTGCCCAACAATCTAGCTAGGGAAACATCGGCTTTAAATATTGTAAACTTTAAAAATATATGTAAGGCAAACTTTTTATATAAACTTAAATTGCAGTTGTTATAATTTGTAAATTTTAATAATGTGTGTATGAATATTGTTATAAATAATTAAATAAATGTATAAATAAATAAACGAATTAATATCCCTTTGTATCTGTCATAGAATTGACAGCAAAAATTCTAAATTGCAAAACGTTAAACTTTTCTAATTAACGACCCCTGTGAATGACCATAGAGTTTTAGGGTGTAATTAAACTTTTTGTATATGTTTTCAAATAAGGAAAACTTTGTTGTTTTCATTTAAAATACATAAAATTTAAATTCCACGAAGCTTAAATGGCAATAATTTTTTTACTCTCAAATTCGATTACTTACAACAAAAGAATATGATTTAACTTTATAGCCTGTGAATCATGTTATGAAATTGAATAAAAAAAGAAACTAATGCTCTCGTCTTCACTAGTTAGTTTAAGTAATGATATATACACTACAATGATAATAATTTTTTAAATTTTGATTTGTTTACAAAAACAATTACTCAATTTTAATTATTTAAAATATAATGACGTCAATATGTATAGTTTTTTTTTAATATTACACTTATAAATCACGCGAACGTAATATGTCATGTATCGCTTCACGGATTTGTTTATTTTTAATTAAATACCCCTATTCGTAAACATTTTGTAGTAAATTGTTTAAGAGCTGCTAAATATTCTGATCACGGCGCAATTTACATTGACCCTACATACAAATTGCGTTTATTTACAACTGTTCTCCCAATGAAGTAAATACAGCAGATATCCCACCTGTATACAGCACAATTACCGAAAAACCCGAGTCCCGATAAAGTTCGTTTAAACGGCTACTCGATCGGCATACTCATTCGATTTTAATTACAAGCTATTGCTTACTTTATGGCTTGACAAATACTTTTCGTTTTATTTTTAAATTGTCGCTCTTATGTTGGCGTTGTTTATTTACTGGCAACCGATAATTAAAATTATGATTAAAAACGTGTATGTGACGTGTGTGAATGGAACGACATTTCACATTTTAAATGTCGTTCACACATATTTTTTATTACTCTTTGTTACACAATTTTATATGTTACATTATTTTACTGGTTTTTATTGTTTTATTCAAATATAATTTTAATAATAATAAAATGTAATTCCCTGTACGCTTTTTTATTTTTTAAAAATAAACTGATACAAACGTCAAAATGTTTGCCTATTCGAAATTTAAAAATGCCACCGAATATTGAATTTCTATTTTTACTGTTCTTTAATAATACTGAATATACAGAAGAAACGTTGGAAGAAACAGTACATTGATAAATGTAAATTTGCAATGTATATTCTTATTTAAATCTTTTTCTAACAATTAATTTTATGGTTTGCTTTATTAAAAGTACGGTTGCTACGATGTTAATATTTAAACTAGTTTAAATGAACTCTAAGAGAGACTCAAGCTCTTCTCGAATATTGTGTTAGATCCGAGAAACCCTTAGCTACAAGAGAACCCTTCAAACTAACGACTATATTGAAGGCTCAATAACAACGTCGCTTGGACCTAACTTTTATCCTTAGAAGATTCTGGACCAAACTTAATAGTTTGATAGATTTTAGATTAATTAATGAAATTACACATTTAACTGTATGTTTTATCAATACTTATTTAATCTTATTCTATCCTACTAACATTAAAAATGTGAAATTTTCTAAGGATGTGTGTGTGTGTGTTTATTACTTTTTCACGCAAAAACTACTGAACCGATTGCAATGAAATTTGGTACGTAAATAGCTGGGCAACTGGAATAACATATAGGCAACTTTTTATCCCGATATTCATACGGGATACGGACTTACGCGGGTGAAACCGCGGGGCGCAGCTAGTACAATTATAATTTACGCTGTTTGAAAAGAGTAGAGGACCCAGGATCTCATTTCCTGCCTAACACTCGTGAAGATTACCCAACTGCGCAAAAGATAAATCATCCACAGCACAAGCATGCGTGCATTTACAGAGACAATCCTGGATAATGACTCCCAAAAATGGTGAGCAATTTTCCGCACGATTGACAGGGCATGTACCGAACTGTATCACGACAAAAAGTTATTAATGGACGCCTGTCTGTCACGCTCAGTCATTCTCGGGGTCATTAATTTATGGAACGTGTTTTAGTCAGTTAAAGTATGTCTAGGATGGATTTTAAACGGTCAAGCATTACAGTATAGACCTCATTTCTATTTTGTATCTAGTAAATATCTATTAAGTAGCTTGTAACAGTTTAATTTTTAGTTTTATAGCATTGAAATACTTTATAAATGAGACATTTTGAAATAATAGAAAATAATTGATCACGAGGCGGGATTCGAACCCGCGTTCGAATCTCGCTTCCTTCGGCGTTCGGCGTTGTTACGGTTTGGCAAAAAACGCGGGTTCGAATCCCGCCACGTGATCAATTTTTTAGTGTTCCTTTAAAATTTCTAGCTTTTAACAGGTTTAATAAAGGAAAAAATACAGCTTCAAGTCTTTCCACATAAGTTCCAAGGGATTACCAAGATAAAAATATATCTGTACCAAAATTCATTCCAATCGGTACTGTTGTTTAGGCGTGAACAAAGGACAAATAGACTGTGTTAAGTGTGGTACGGGTATATATATATATATATATATATATATATCCAATAAAGCCAATGTATAAAACATTGCAAAACATAAATCCTTCGATTTGTTATATAAAAACAAATGCATATATTTTGTCCCTAGTTTGAATTCAAATACAAATATGCATTTGTTATCTGTGGCCATATTGGATGCATGTGTCAATGGCCGACAGCGAACTGTCTAAATTTCCTGTCAAACGAAACGAAAAAAATATGTGAGTGACCATGCTTGTAGTTTTTCAAGGATATTTTCTTTATGATGTTATGATATAAAATTCATATATATGGTTAAAACGTGTTTGAAAATGTGGAATATGTACTAAGAATTTTTCAAAAGTTTCTTCAATACATGTAAAATATAGTATTTTCATGTGTTTGATTTTACGCGAGTATTATACATTTTGAAATTAAAAACTTTTTAACGGATTTTAAACGCGATTTATCATTATATTATTAACCCGACGTTTCGAACACTTTACAGCGAGCGTGGTCACGGGGAGACTGGTCTGGTCACTGGAGCAGTCCCAAAAATCCGTTAAAAAGTTTGAAATTTACAATTTATATAGTTTTTTTATGGCAATCCGGGCAACTGAACCGGTGGATCAACTAATGGTTAATACGATCACAACCATCCATGAACATTTGCAGAGACAGAGCCTTTGCAAATGTGTTTACTTTTAAGAGTTAAGGAGAGGATTTTCGACGGTAATAAAGAAGTGGAATGGGAAGGGCGAAGATAAGAAGAAGGAAGGATTGCGACCAGCGTTCCAAAACTTATGGAAATAAAAAAAAAAATCCATAATAATCCATTGAAAATGGTTACCCTACCTGCATATGAGAGCAAACGACGTGTCTCAGTGGCCCGGGATAGCATAGCTTCAATTTCATGTGTGTTTTCACACAGAATTCACTACGGATTCTTAACGTTTGGGGCCCCGAGGCGGACACAATTGATACGTAACTACATATATATCCATTTTTGTTTAGAAAATAAATTAATTAGAGCTTTAATTATAGAACCATCTAAATTATCACATTTGCATATGTGCGGAGTATACGTAAGGAAATTATTTCATCCTGACGATGCTAATCAGGGCAATAAGATAAAATTTGAAACTATAGTATTGCCGCCGATCCTTGATAAGTGTACTAAGTTTGAATTAAACCTGTCCGCTTAAAGTCGGTCAAAATCGAGTCTTGAGGAGTCGGTTACATACAAACATACAAGCATACAGATATACAGGTGAAGCTAATAAGGTTACAGACGTATACCAACCAGCTCCCGTGGCCCCTTCACTAAACCGGCTCGACGGTGGGGTGCGGTTTTAGTCGGTAGGAATCAGACATAAAACACAGCTTCTATCTCAGGCTGTGGTTATCTATACAAGATTTCCCCATAAAAGAGAATAAGTGAAGCTAATAAGAGCGTGTTAAGAATAAAAATGTATTGCTATATGTGATACTGTAGCGTAAGTCCGTATCCCGTAAGAATATCGGGATAAAAAGTTGCCTATATGTTATTCTAGTTGTCCAGCTATGTACATATCATATTTCATTGCAATTGGTTCAGTAGTTTTTGCGTGAAAGAGTAAATATACACGCATCCTTACAAACTTTCGCATTTATAATATTAGTAGGACTTATCTCTGAATGTTCATGGGCAGTGGTGATCGCTTACCATCACGCCAACCATCAGCTCAGTTGCCCGCTATGACATAGAAAATAATTTAAGGTTAAAAAAAAAACTAAAAATACACGCTTTTATTGCAAATTGAACTAAAAACTAGAAAATGATTTTTGATGGCAAAGAGTTTAATGTAACTATAGTTGCAGATGAAACAATCAATCGTAATGAATCACCTCAAAACAAAATTATAATAAAATTAAGTTATTAACACAATGATTCAATTCAGAGTAAAAAGCGTGGGGTGCTTAATATTTTTAAATATTACAATCATCATTTGTAACTATCGCTTTACTTTTAAATTATATATTTTTAAACTATAATTATCTTTTTGTCTGTTATTGCATTGTCATCGGTCCTTGATACGTATGCAAAGTTTCAAATTAATCAGACTTCTGGAAATTGATGAAAATTATGTTCAAAGATTCCATTACATACATACATAGATACAGGCCAAGATAATAGAAGCGTGTTAAAAATACGTACTTTTCCAGGGCCCCAAAATATTTCCCAAAGATCCATAGATACTCTAAGAAAGATTGCGTATTCCGTTCGCGTATGGAGCTTGCATCTTGATTCGAGTGTAGATTTGAAAAAGTATATATTTATTGATACATCTAAGTGCATTCTGATGACGTGCATCGTACATGGAGATATATTGTTGCAATTTGTGGTTTTCCAGTCGAGTGCTGTTCTGTGTCTAGCTATTGTTAGGTTAGTATTGGGTGAAATCGTGATAATTAAAGTCTTTTGTTTTGAAATGTATACAATGATTGAAATGCTATTGAGCTGTTATTTAGAAGCGTTTGTTTGTTCCTACAAAATATATGGGATGAATGTATGTTCTAATTACAAGGCTTTCGGCAAAATATGCGATAAATGTTTGGTATACTTACAAGCCCAGTTCTCTCGGTAAGATTGCCGATTTTGATAATGTTTGTAACAGAAATAGATGTCAACTTGGAAAATGATATACTCATTTTTCTAATCGATACAAAACTTTATTCAAACTAGGCTAGGGGATGGGAATAAAAATAGCTGTCAGAAATATGGATAGGTGGAACGAAGCCGCGGGCTTAAGCTAGTGCATACCTAGTACAGCTATATATGGGCTAATATAAATAAGACTTATATTTCAGTTAAATAACTCATCGGATCAATAAGTTTTACATTTTTGTTATTCCAGGGCTGTTTAATCAGACGGACTATTCCGTGACGGTAGAAGTTAAAAAATATGATTAATGATATATCTTAAACCAGCGAAGTCATAAAAGCAACGTTTTGTATAAAACTTCACAGAGTAATAAAATATAGAGATATCCAATATTTGGCTTTTAGTAGTTCGACATGTGCCGAGTTGAGTTTTATGCTCCCACAGTTGCACTGCAAAGTTCTCAAAGTTTTAGACGGTATTAGCTTATATATTTCAGAGGAACGGATTTTAAATTTGCTACAGACAATAAGTGAACTATTCCGAAATAAATAACCATAATTTAGGATTTAGCTCTACATCATTTGTATTATAGTATTCATGGTGTTTTCTATGGCGTTTACGAGTATTTGGATGTCCATACCAAAATTATATTTATAAAATAAATATAATCAAATAATATTTATTCGTTATCTAGTTATACATACAGTTTTGTCATAGCTTAGCTTGAGGCTAGATGGCGTTATGTAAACTGTCTAAGACAATTATTTGACATAAAATTTAATTAAGATTTAATACTTATCTTTATAAATATGATAATGTTTTTTCTTCAGTCACAATCTTACTGATATTTATACTGCTAATATGTGAATGTTTTAAAATCATGAATAACTACCATGTTTTATAATGCAGTTCAAGAGTTTACACAGAAAGATTTACCTTATTCTATATTTGTCAAAAACGTGTCATTTCATTCATGACACTGCATCTTCTTATTAACTTTTTATAATTATTTTACTTAATTTAAATAATTATTTTTCGTCACTCATAGTAGTAGTGTTCAATTTTTAATAGATGAACTT
The DNA here is from genome assembly GCF_012273895.1 of Zerene cesonia. Classification (NCBI taxonomy): domain Eukaryota; kingdom Metazoa; phylum Arthropoda; class Insecta; order Lepidoptera; family Pieridae; genus Zerene; species Zerene cesonia. The sequence continues at coordinate 9,747,978 of NC_052102.1, read as the reverse complement.
TCCAATTCGTATTTTTTAACCTAATTTATATTGCGAAATCAAGATGCAATCCACGCCAAGATCTCAAAATTTATCACACCAATCCCCGTCCATACTGCACAAACGTCCATTCAGTATTTCGTGTTGTCTCTGTATATTTAGTATCTGTGGTAGAAAAGGGTTGTAATGGGGGTCACGTGACGTAGAATCGTTCGAGCCGAGTTCAGGAAATGCTTTGATTAATGGGACACCCGAGCTACGTGTGTTTTTATTCAATACTGTTTGTTTACTTTTTCCGTTTTCGTGTTTCGGCGTGTTGAAACGTAAAGCTGTATTTTTTATGTTATTACTAGCTGCGCCCCGCAGTTTCACCCGCGTAAGTTCGTATCCCATAGGAGTTGCCTATATTTTATTCCAGTTGTCCAGCTATCTGCGTAACAAATTTCATTACAATTGGTGGAGTAGTATTTGCGTGAAAGAGCAACAAACACACACACATCCTTACAGACTTTCGCATTTATAATATTAGTAGGATTGGCAAAATGGGTCAAATGATGGTTAGCGCTACCACCGCCCATGAACATTTGGGGAGATGTAAAAGTCATTAGCATGCCTTACAAATGGATTGCCGGCTTTAAATAGTACGGTATACAGAAAGAGCTGACGAGAGAAATAAAGGAAAAAACTGGAAAAGATAAGGAAAAAGATACGAGTCTCCGGCTCATTCGTCGAACGAAACGCAGTAGCATTCACATGCTACTATTTCACGCAGAACTTCCAGGGTGGTAGGTAACTAGTGAAACGACTTGGATTTAATTTTGCTCAGAGATAGTTTGAGAACCGAGAAAAAGCATAGGATAGTTTATATTGCCGGAGTCACATGGAACGAGAACTATGTTGGGAAAACCCCAGGACTACCTGCCTTTCCCTTGACTACGCTGGTAAAGCCGCGGGCGGATAGCTATTTTCATATAATCGTTAAAATAACTGGAAAACTTTAATTTCTTATTTTGACCTCTCAACTACATTTATTATGAAATAAATATAGTAAAAAACAATTAAAAAACACATTTTAATAGTACAATCAACAAAATTTTCTCACTTTTATGAAGGGAAAAAATTTAATCTTGACGTTACTAATCAGGTTATAATCAAGTCATCAATAAGATAAAATCAAGATGTTATTGTATTATCATTGTTCCTTTATAATTGTACAAAGTTTGAATCAAAGTGGGTCAAAACCGAGTCTGTAGTGTCGTTTACTAAATATACATGTGAAGCTAATATAAAAGTGAAGTCCCGTGTCCCCTACTGGGGTATGGGGCAGATGATACATCTGTTTCACTGATCGATTTTCTTTATGGACAAGTAGGTGATCAGCCTTCTGTGTCCTGCCAGACCGAGACATTTTTTTTTTTTTTTACTGTCCCCACCGGGAATCGAACCCAGGACCCCTCGGTTCTACGCTCACGCGTTTACCACTGCACCAAGGAGGCGTGAAGCTAATATAACTATGTCTAAATTCGATTCTCAAGCACACAGCCAATGGAGTCAGTCGATAAATCAATAGTAACTAAACTAGAGAAATGCAATGTTTTAAGAGTAGAAATAAAACTTCTTAAATCGCTACAAGAAATGTCTTTAGAAGGACGTGATGGAGAAAGTATTACATCGGGCGTTAACCGCTCGCTATCTGAGCTAGGATTAATGGACTGCATTTAACGTTTCCTTTTTAAAACCTATGGTAAAATATCTAGTGCATACTGGGACATACTGGGGCATAAGTTTTGGGTGTCGTAATCGCGGATCTGAAAAAAGATTATGCTAGTACAGAGTACTCAGAGGTTGGTTCGTATTATGAGAAATAAGACAAGTGATGCTTCTTGCACATGCACAAATTTAAACGCTAACATTATAAGGCTCTCTTTTATCAAAAATGCTGCCTATAATATAATAAGTAAAAACTAGATTTTGCTAGTGCAGAGTACTCAGAGGTTGGTTCGTATTATGAGAAATAAGGCAAGTGATGCTTCTTGTACGTACATGCATAAATTTAAACGCTAACATTATAAGGCTCTCTTTTATCAAAAATGCTACCTATAATAACATAAGCACACAAGTGTCATGTCCGTTCACACTCTAAAAGAAGCTCTTTCAAGACATGAATTTCATCCAAATGATTTCATAAATGAGGCAACATTACTCAGTTCAATTTACCGTCCTTAATACTTCCATACCATTCTGACATTTGAAAGTCAAAATGTTTATCGCCCGCTATATTTTATCTGTGGATTGACACTGGGTTTGAAATTCAAATTTGGAACATTTGTTATGCGAATGAGGGGTTTACACGATGGGCACCAGAGGGCGCTGTCGCGCAGAAATGGCCGGCCTGTGTACACGGAATTATAATTGCCGCTAACACTACGTAGTGGGTTTATTGTCCTCAAGTTGCTGCGGCTAGTTGACTGTTTCTATGAAGCGAGATGTATCGATCGTTTTGTGATATATATTTAGTGATAAAATGTTAAAGTGTGTGTGTGATGATTGTCATGTGAACCGCCGAACCGATTAGGAAGAATTTATATAAAGCTGAAGAGTTTGTTTGTTTGTTTGAACCCGCTAATCTCAGGAACTGCTGATCTGATTTGAAAAATGATTTCAGTGTTAGATAGCCCATATATCGAGGAAGGCTATAGGCTATATATGTACCATGGGCGAAGCCGGAGCGGACCGCTAGTTACCGAACGTTACTGAGGTATTAAGCCAAAAAAATCCTCTTTTTAGAAGTCGGTTGAAAACTTGTCTTAAATACGACGAATAAAACCCTAACACGTTTACACCAGACAGTACATTGTAACTTGGTAAAAATATTAAAGTTAAGTCCCAGAGGTAGTGTACAAATACACCGACTTGTCCCTTAATAATATATTTTGTTTTTACATTCGTTTACTCGCAATTTAATCCTCGAATGTATGAGGAAGTAGCAAAAAATATTTTTTATAGATGTCAGATTTCAATGACACTATAATATTTACTCTTAAAAACGTAAACTCAATTGAACATTTTAAACGACATTCCCAAGAATTAAGCAGGTTCGCAATTGGGCTGTATTTTATATAATTTTTTTTTGTTTGTTACTCTATAAATCCGGGGGTTTGACCGATAGGCGTGATTGTTTGTATTTGATAGGCAATTATTGTAATTTGGTCCTATTTTAGAATCTTGAGTGGTACCTACTGCCAGGGACATCGGTGTCCCTTTTTTTCCTTTCTTTCTTATTTTGGAATTAAACACTAAACCTATATCCCTGCGAAGGTTATCATAGTGACTTCTTTCTGTTATTGTAAAGGCTCATGAGTCGCTTAGCAGTAAGCGCTAGCACCGCCCATGATCATCATCGTCATCATCATCATCAGTCCATATATGTTCCCACTGCTGGGACACAGGCCTCCTATGAGGGTTCAGGCCATATCATTTGAATATAAAGTTAAAGGATGATGGATGAGGGAATAAAGGAAAGGACTGGGAAGGGTAAGTTTCTTGTAAAATACTGTTGCTGTACCGTATTATTTTAAAAAGTGTTGAAATAAAAACAATAGATACTTGTATTATTCCTATTCCCCCAATTTTTAAACGCCTACTAGTATTTTAAATTTTATTTTCGACTACCTTATGTCCACGGCTCCACACGCGTAAAATTGGGGTTTATTTTTTTTAGATGTCATTATAAATATAAACTTTAAATCACTCTATCTACTAAAAAAAACCATCAAAATCCGTTACGTAGTTTTAAAGATATAAGTATACATACACACAGACGCGGGAAGCGACTTTGTTTCATACTATGTAGTGAGTGTTGTAGAATATGCCTCAATTTAAACCGTACAAAAAGCCGATAATACAGCACTGTTGCTTATAATATGTGGCACGAATTACACCGTAAGCTGTAAACAGCTTGGTTGCCGAACAGCTGTTTGCGTTAAAATTTGATGAAGCAAAACTTTGGCCGCTCGCCTGTAATCCTGTTCTGTTAGCTTCAATATTTTACAAGCGTGTGCATTTTTTTCTGCCCTCGTCTGATAACTGCATAATCTTGACTGGCTGTTACACCGAACATTGTAAAAGTTTTGTAAAACAAATTAATTACTGAATGCAGTTGCTGTCAGACTTCAAGTCCGCTCTGAAGTTAATGCGAGTGAATTTAGCGCTCGTACAGACAATAACATATTTTTAAAACGTAGTTTTATATTAAAATCGGCAAAAAAAATTCTTATTAAGTATATATGTAGGCATATTTTTTTTGTATTTCGCTGTAAGCGCACACTAGTTGGTAAGAACTGTACTTTCTGCAATGATATTCAATCTCGAATCAAACTATCACATTAGTCTATACGCTGCAACTTCAAGGGCAGTAGCAAGGTTATGCCAGATTACTATTGGCTAAAAACTTCATGGTAGCCTACTCCTCATTGCTTACAATGAGGGGTTCCCGGGGCCCCACTGGTTAATAGCTTCACATACGTCAATTCACCTAATGCCACGGCAGGTGCAGAATCAATAGCTTAACGAACTCTAAACAAGAGGCAGTGGCGAGGCTATCATATGGCCAGGTGGTGCAGTGCACCAGGGCCCCGGAGCTCAGGGGGCCCTCTAACCTCAGCTTTGAAAGAGGGGAGGAGGGCCCGATTCTTTCCCTATGCACCAGGGCCCTTGTCCCCCTAGCTACGCCACTGGCAAGAGGGTGTTCTAACACAGTAACCTATGCATTCTGGCCGTTATTTATATTTTAAATAGGTAATTATAGTTTTTTTTACTTGAACCTAGGATTGTGCCTGTGCCATGTTTTCGATATGTTGTCGATCAAGGAGGTTGGAGATTATTTAAGGAAACAATTATTTTTTCAAATTTTTTAGAAGGTAGATTGATAAAAGATACAATTGTATTGAAATCGGTTGTGAACAATTGTTATAATTGCAATGGATATCGAAATATTTGGATATTTTCCAATTTTCTAAACGTTCATTGCAGTATGTATATGATACAAAATATGTAATATTTCTTTTGCTCAATTTTTGAATGAACTGGTTACAAAAACTTACTTTAGCAGCTGTGCGAAGTTTTAGTTAAGATGCGAAGGAATTTAAAGTATCAAAGTCTAAATACCTTGAGGGTTCTCCTTTGAATAAACGTCCTACTAATCAAACACAAATTCAGAACTTTTGTCTTTATAAGTAAACTTTAAGATGTGTTTGTGAATAATCAGTACTTAATAACGAATAATTTATTCGTTTAGTTTTGGCGAGTTTTTCTCAGTCTGAGTGCTTGATATTAAGCTGTATTAAGTACTAATTTATTAGCATTACGTGCATGTTTGTAGGTATACACCTACAAATTCATGAGTTTTATTTTTTTTTATATATTTATTTAAACGTCCTAACCCGGCGCTTATAGAATAATCCTTGGAGAGTTATTACCCAGATTCTAAAATAGGACCGTGACAATTTATATATAATATTACACGATTAAACACAAGAATCTCATCATTAGATCGAAAACTCATGGAGTAATCAAGTAATAAACAAAAAAAAAAACAGATTTCAGGGCCTCGACATACGTTTTAAACGTCAATTTAACGTAAGACATTCGTAATTCTATAAAATATAATAAATATAGTTCCCAAGTCCCAACGGTGTAACTCGCAGCCCTTATTATGTACAGCTGACCTCACGTATAGTGAATAAGTCACAGTTTTGGCTCAGCATGTTTGTTGTGAGATAATAGGGGACAAACGGTTATGGTTCTGCCATATATGTTCTTCTATATATCGTATACGATGGAGTTGGTACTAAAGATAGATGTGTATTTCCTAATAGATTAAACGCAAAGGTGAGTCACTGATCTATCAACACACAGCCGACAGTACTGGACCGATCGGGATGAAATTTGGAATGCTGATAGTCACTATGATATAGGCATCCGCTTAAAAAGTTCTTGGTAATTTCTACCCCCAAGGGGATAAATTAGGAGAGATTTTTTACCACGTAGACGAAGCTGTGGGCAACAGCTAGTTTAATAGTATAAAAGACTTAGATGTTAAAGACACTTTAATGGATTTTAAACGCGATTAACTTATTAATAAAAAATGCTAATATTAAAGTCTATAACACTTGAAAAGATACGTAGAGGAGAGGAGGGCTTTCGGATCGGCCTTTGCCAGCGTAGAACTAACGGAGGGATCCTTTGTCTTAAATCCTAAGTATAAAAAAATCTTATTATATTTGTAAAAGTAAAAGTTTTATTTTAAATTTGAACAGCAGTTATGAAAAAACCCAACCATTATCACAAAAGTGGCCTTAGCCCTGAGGCGCGGTAGCTTTTAAACAATTAGGGAATAAAGGCAACCTTTAAAAATAATATTAAAGCTATTTATATACTGATTTATACTGCTACTAGTTGCGTCCCGCGGTTTCACCCGCGTAAGTCTATAGTAGGAACATCTGGATAAAATGTTCCCTATTTGTTATTCCCTAATTGTTGTATTTTCATACCAAATTTCGTTGAAAGAAAGAAGAAAGAAAGAAAGAAACATTTATTTGCAATTATTTGCAACATTGCAATCGGTTCAGCAGTATTAGCGTGAAATAGTTACAAACATACACATGCATATACTCACAAACTTTCACATTTATAATATTAGTAGAATACTAACAATAAAAAGCCGAAGTGTATGTTTGTTTGTTTGAACATGCCTATCACTGATGTATATATGTACGTGGTCTCTGAGGGCTATAGGTGATAAATATCTGCCACGGGCGAAGCCAGGACGAAGCCAGGGCGCAGCCAAGGCAGGCCACTAGTATGGAATAAATATTGTGCATATTGCTTTTCTTTATTAAATCTTATAAACATCTAGGTTTCCGTCCGCGGCTTTGTCCACATAATCAAAATAGAAAATGGACTGTCCATTTTTCTCGCATAGACATTAACCTAAGCCAGAGATAGTTATGAAATTTAATTCGAATTGGTACAGTGGTTTGGGCACACGCAAAGAAGAGACAGTCTTATAGATTTTTTATAATTTATTAGCAGGGTCTTCAATGATAAAGTGAATTTGTTGAAACTAAAATATTTATATCAACTTATGTAAACACACAAACCCACTAAAAGCTGAGCTCGTCGTATATGAAAGTTTCCAACACGCGATTCGTGGTCCCAGTACGTGAATTAGTAACATCGTCAATTTAACTCGGGAGCAAATCCATGTCCCGAGCATAGAATGGCTTTTAAACATTTATCTGTCGGTAGAATTTTCCAGAAACGATTGCGGTTTTGTGGTGTGCATTTTGATGCGCCTATTGGAAAATAATAGCAAATTTTTGTTTGTGAATCTTTGCTAGTGAATCTTTAGAGATAGTAATATTAATATTCTCAGACGCTATTATAATAAAATTATGCTAAAATTTTAGAATTCAGACAAGTGCTAAAAGAAAATATTCACATCTCAACTTACAAACGTTACCTATTACAAAGTATATAACAATAAAAATAATGTTTATAACACGCATAATAAAAAACTTCTCCGTGAAACTCTCCTGACGTAAAAAATATAAAAAGCAACCATTTATTGCTCTAAATAAAATCAGAGAACGGGAATTTTTCTAGAACTTTCGCGAACAAAGAACCGTCAGACAATCGAATAATTAATTAATTTCAAAGTTTTTTACTTTCAGGCGAAAGGAAAAAGTTCGAATTCACGCAATGCATCTGACTTGTACTTTGTAAATGAACAACGAAACAAGTAAATGGGGAAGTTTTGGATCAAGAAAATGTATTTAGACGAATTTGTACTTTGCTGCTAGTTGAAGTGGGTTTCTTTTGCTTTACTCTCTTCTGTTTTCTTACAATTCGTTACTGTGATTTACTTTGTTTTTAGTTTAAGTTTTATTCACGAGACATCAGACAAATATTACTAATCTGTATGTTGGGGGTTAATTTGCGTCAAAATTGTTTGATAAAATTTTTCATTAACAAGTTAAGAAGATATAATTTGACTTTAGTATGAGTAGTTTAAATTATATCATATATTGTTCTATTTTATTTTGTAAATGTTGAGTAGTCGAGCACGCTGTGGTATGAATTGGGCCAACTCGCACCGGGGAGTACCACACCCCCACAGAAGAACGGCATGAAATAGCATAGTGCTGTGTTTCGTTCGGTGAGTGGGGGAGCCGGAGGCCTATATATTCTTCCTTACCCTTCCTAGTCCTTTCCTTTATTCCTCACATCAATCCTTTCTTAATCCCTTTCCAGTTTAAAGTCGGCAATCCATTTGTAGAGGCGTAAGGTCTGCAATGGAACTTACGTCTCTTTAAATGTTCATGGGTGGTAATAGCGCTTACCTTCAGGTGACCCACCAGCTCCATTGCCAACGATGACATAAAAAAAATATCCAGTGTTATTTATATCGTACATATTATCATGAATACCAGTTGTATAAAAATAATTAAACACGCAATCATTGCTCATGAAAGTTGGTCAGGCGCTTCAAATTCGACACAAAAGTTATTATTGAAATAATAGGTATTACGCGAAGTTTCGTAGTTAACTTCCTTGAAACTGATAAGGTCTCTTGTTCCGGGAATTTATTCATATCCGCTTTGTTCTGCAGACGTTTGTTCTACATGATGAGCGACTGCGATTTTATTTGCCGGACATTTCTATTTCTTGATTCCTTACACAAAGTAAATCAAATACATTTCTTTGCGTTTTTTCTAAAATAAAGTAAATCTTTGGATTTCATAGAGAAACGATTTTAAATCATACCAGAAGTGAGGCGGTGTTAACGAACGTAAACTTTTGATGTCTCTGGCAGGCAAAGATTCGAAAAAAAGCATATTCAAATTTTAAATTACAGTAAAAATAACGTAATCTGAAATGTTCTATGCTATTCTAAGTTTGAATGTTCAATTTTAATTATTTCAGAATAACACGAGTCGTCGAATGTCATCATATGTCGTCATATATTCACTATAACTGTAGCTAATTCTACAATACATGGCAATATTTCCACGCCTCCGACTTACCCCTCCGGCTACCACTAAGGTGATTTTTCCATAGAGTCAGTGAGATGCTCATCTATGAATAGACACAGGTACTTGTTTTAAAAATGAAGGTTTTAAAACGATTGAGGTGATTCTTATTGTGTTAGATAGGGAACTGTTGTCATTTAGTCCCATTTTATAATTTGAAGTGGAAGTTGTGTTAGTGTCATGTTTTGTAGTTAAACGTATTGAGTTTTTAGCTATCTCTAAATTTAAGTTTTAGCTCATAACTTATCCCACAGGTCGTGTAATCGACACCTATAACTAACTCAATTTCCCCATCGGATATAACATTTCTTGACAAAGACTATATGATTGATGGTCCCCTGATTGGGATCATTTGAATGCCTAATGGCGGACCTTTTTGATAAAAAAATCCCATTTCCGAATTATTGGTGCGGTTTTAAAAGGTTATAATGGACTGTCATGTCCTGATGAGAAACTCTCCGTTCAATTTATTTTAAGATCACGTTAATTTGCTGGTAAAGCTGCTTTCAAACAGGGTTTATATGGATTAAGGAGTTTCTCTTATTGAATTTTCTGCTTTATTTTTATTTTATACGCTTTTTTTAGCTACAAATGTGTCCATAGTCTAGTTAAAAGTACGGGAGATATTTAAGTATTTAAAAAATATTTTCATCTATAAATAAGAAGCGTTAGTGTAAAATGGATTCGTTTCAATTCGTTTAAATAATCGAAACAATAAATAAAAGTACATAATAATGTGACCAATGGGAAGTACCTAATTAAAAATACGAAAGTAACGAAATTATTATACGAACTGCAATTTAATGTTGTACCTACACGTGTTCTTTATTTAATTAAATATATGACAAAATATTGGACATGCGAAACCATCTCAGAAAGCTAGTTCACACAAAAACCTCTAAAAGTCATACCATCCTACATATGCAATACGAAGGTAGTTGTTAAATCGCGCGCACTCATGTCAGCTCATTGCAATTCAAGCGTTCGCCAGTGAATGACGCGTTCTGCATACAATTTGCACCAAACGTGCTACATAGCGGCATGCAAACGGAGTGGCATAGTAAACAGTTTTAGCTAGTTCTGAGCGAGTTAAATAGATCTATTTTGCAATTAATTTACCCTTCATATTCCATAGATTATAAATTTTTATCAATGGGTTTTGTTTGTTTAGCAATTTCTTTTTGTATCGATATTATGAATTTATAATCTCGTCGTCATCATTTCTGTATCTTCAACTGAGGTGAAACGACTAAGCAAGCTGTTTTCAAAATAAATTAGTCTCCTCAAATTGGTTTCCTAATGTTCTTATTTGTTATATTTATAAAGAAAGCTCAGCCAATGACGTCATAACGTTCAACAGGGGCTTTTTATTTTCTATTACAATATACGCAAAACGTAGAATAAAACGTCTCTACAACAAAGTTCTTCTAATTTTAAAGATGTTACTATGCGCTATGATTCATTCATGATTACGCGTTAAATGAACATTTAAAAAGCCTCCCGTACAGACTGAACGACTCTGATTGGTCGGAATAACCTCCAAAACCGTTCATTAGCTAATTGCGATTGGTTGTCTCCCACCACAAACCGACAGTTGGGAACGATATTCGAATTTTAGATTTGTAATTGGAATGATAACAGACGTTGAAATCTGTGAAAGATAAAGATGATGGAGTTTAATGGAAAATGTTAGGAGACGTTGTCATAGAAATAAAGATACTTTTGCAAACATTACGTTAACATGACGATAATATGTTGCTTTGCGACTTTACGAGTAACATTATATGTGAGTCTTCGCCTATTTATCACAGCCAAGTTAATTAATATACATATATTAATTACGTCAATAAATAACTGTGAAAGGATAAGATTTATCTTACTCTACGCGAATATGATATGTCAATTAAAATTATACGGTAAAATTATACGATTCTATACATACAGTTCCTTTTTGACTATTTATTATGTTGATACCTTAATACAAATGTTTTTGAAGTGAAAACTTCTTTAGGCGCGTTGAGCGTTTTGGTAGAGGGTAAAATCCTAGGTTCGCGTCACCGACATGCTAATGATAATAGTATATCTATAGCTATGGAGAGCCAGACTAGCGCACGCGCAGTAGCCTGTGTACACGTATACACTAAATACATCGACTATTTCTGACTGTATTATGTGCGCGTACATAAAAAATTTCATATAATTTTTGCATATAGTTTTAATTACTCTCAACTTAATAGTTCCGTTTTCACTTCTATCGGCAGTCCCACGACTGCTACTGTTTTTTTGTATTTAAACACACACAGTAAGAGTTTATTTACATTATTACAGGTCTATGGATATATGTCCCTTTTTTTCTAAAACCTTAATTTTTGGTTACCCGCCTCTTAAAATATTTCTCTTTAGACAATTGAAAACAGACTTACGAAACACAGCGAAAGCTATATTGGATGTCTGGGGTCCATATTTTAAGTGATATATAATTTGTTAAATAAATGATTTTTATTTTTTTTCTCTATTTCATATGATAATCTGGACTTGTACTTAGTATTCTGTGGTCTGGAAGAGATCGCTATCTAGCGATAAGACCGCCATTTGTGAATATAATCTTTTGCTTGTGTTTTATGTTTTTTCTTAAATTTTATGTGCAATAAATAATTATCTAATCTATCAACAACGCCTGAATTCTAAAAAAAATAAGGTAATGAATAGAAAAATAAAATACATCTCAGTTTTATTTAGAATCGTTCCTGGCCATACAGGGACACTTGAAAAATTCCCTCTTTATTCCTTTAATGTCCATACTTAACGTGCTTAGCGTAAGTCAAGGTAAGAGAGCGTGCCTTACCATATAATTACCGCCCAAAGGGCCAAGTGTGACTGTGAACTATAATTAATTTAATGTGTAATAAGTGTTGCGTAAGGGATTTGTGCCAAGGTTCTGTACTACACTTTTCTTGAAGGTTCACGTCAATAGAACTATATTAGTATTGTTAGATTTTATACTAGCTGTGCCCCGCGATTTCACTGACGTCGTACGTGAAGTAATCTTCTTCAATAAATGGATGATTCAACATAAAAAAAACAACATAAAAAAACCAGTAGTAGATTAGCACATTCAAACAAACAAACTCTTTAGCTATAAATTACAAGTATAGAAAATATAGCAATCGCTGCACAATTTTTATATATTCTGTACTTATCTTAGTAAAATATTTTTAGAAATTAAAGACTTTCATTACAATAATTTCATTACATTACATCAAATACTTGAGAGAAGTCCTTAATTTCTTAATGTATAATACTCAAATACAAGAAAAATACTATATAATTCACAATGAACGCGTTCAGGTTCAAGCAAAAAAATCATGCTTTAATTTCGTTAATAAACTTTCAATAACATTTTCGTAGGCAGCACATTTATTAATTAAAATTTTGTCACGGGTGATTACTTAAAGTTAATGGGGAAAATTTAAGTTGACACAGTTATTTCATAAATTTGTAATGAATTAAATCACGAATACGTTTATATACGTCGCCGTAAAATTGTAAAAACCGTTATATTGAAATCTATCGACCAATTGTAATTTGAAGCATTTGCTTGAAAGTTAAGTTTTATTACGCCAATAATTTACTTCTCGCAAACATTGGTTGATTAAATTACATTAAGTTAAAGAAAGAAGTAAGAAAGTATCATGTGAAAACCGATAAAGTAATATTAAACTCACAAAATTCTACAGCTATGTCTGGGTAAAAAACAATTCTATATAACATATTGTTTATTCAATCAATATGCATATAAAGAACTGGTCTCAACAATGTATACCCAACCAAATAAAACCAAGAACCTGCCTCATATCGCAGCGTCTAATAAAGTGAAAACTATAAAAGTTTGAAGCAATCAAATTTCGTGCACGTTTCTCATCGGCATGAAAACATTCATCATATTATTAAAAGCGATAAAATAAGTCCAGTAATAAAGCAGCGAGTTGGAAAATATAAATTTCCATCGCGGTGAAATTACAGGCTAACGTAACTTAACCCGTGTTTACAGAATACCTTCAAAATTGCTATTGGTGAGCACAGGTAGGGATTTGTGCTATATGGAGCCCCAGATTTTTATGTAACAGCATCGTTACTTATGATAATTACGGCCTCCTTGGTGTTAACCAGTTAACGTGTGAGCGAGAACTGAGCGGTTCGATTCCCGGTGGGACGAATGTTTCAGATCAATTCAATGTTGCTTAAAGAATGTTTTAGTCTGGAAGAACTCAGAAGGCTTATCAACTTCTTGTTCATTAAGAAAAATCGATTATAAATGGAGATTTCATTTTAAAGAAAGAATTATTACAATTGAGAAAGCAGTGGGCTATGGACTGAACTTCACTGTTTTCCGTCGAGTCGTTGAACACTCACCTGCATAATAATGCACCTACAGCAATAATACGCTGAATCAAATAAATAGAACATTCTAATATAAATGAATACATTTTGGAGTCATCGCGATATGTGTCGCAAACAATGAATTATAATCTTAATATATATAAACTATGAGTCATATTGATTGCCCGCGAAGGACTCCTAAACTGCTCAACCGATTTGAATCAAATTTGCACACATAATTATAATAAAATGATACATACAACGTAATATTATACACATATGTTAATGAAAGAAATATAGTACCCAATAGCAATCCAACAAAACAAATCTTGAACATGCATAAAAACCCTTTAGAGGCCCCAAATGAAAGTGAGGCAATGGGGCCCCGAACAAAATGAACTTTACAACTGAATGTATTATGAACAATCGTTGTTTAAGGGTTTTATGTGCTTTTAAAGTGTAATGTACCGTATTCCGCTTTAATTTTTGTGTTTTAGATACTTGTGCCAAAGATGTTTGTGTGATAAATGTTGATTGTAGGTACGGAACATTCGTAGTGGTGTGGTAAGTAAAATATATGATTAATGTATGATAAAATCTTCAAATTACTGCAGTTGTGGTATTCCTTTTTCATTCTTTATTATTTATACAGCTCGTTTCGTTTTCCTTACCCTTTATAGTCCATTCTATACCCAGTCATCGATGATTTCAATATCCCTTTACCCTTAAAAGCGGGCAGCGCATTCGCAGAAACAATAACTCTGCGAATGTAGGCGGTGGTGATCGTTTACCATCAGGCGAACCAGCTCAGCTATCCGCTGACATAAAAGAAGTAGTTTTCGTATGAGACTCTGAACCATTAATATTTGTATAACTAGTTGCGCCCCGCGGTTTCACCCGCGTAAGTCCGCATCCCGTAGGAATATCGGGATAAAAAGTTGCCTTTATGTTATTCCAGTTGTCCAGCTATCTACGTACCAAATTTCATTGTAATCGGTTCAGTAGTTTTTGCGTGAAAGAGCAACAAACACACACACACATCCTTATTAACTTTCCACCATTATAAACTTTCGCATTTATAATATTAATATTAGTAGGATAGGATATAGAAGGAAGTAGGATAGTTAAGATACCTTCTAGTAACTTCGTTATAATTCTACGAATGGGTTATTAATTAATTATTACTGTTAAATTTTCTTCAAAATTATGGTTGAGTGACAACTGTTTTTTGATTTGAGTTTGTAATAACCAAGTAAATTTGTATATTAAATAACAACTCGCAAGCTATAAAAGTATTGTTTGTGAACATCAAACAAGCGTTAGCTCTTTTCAAATAAAACAATTTCTAAGGGCAATTAAGCATAATTGGTATTTATTGAAATAAAACGCGAATAAATAGAAAACTCAGGAGTGCCTTTGAAACATTTGCCTTATCTTAATAGCCCCATTTTACGACCTCTTGTTGACTCTTCGCTACCTGAACTCTTGCTTTGAATTAATCCGTTTTTTCGACTTATTCAAGTGGAGGCTTCTTAATTTGTTTCGCTTATATTCGCAAGAGTGAATGCGTGTAAACATTGAGTATGTTATGTTGTGAGTCACAATATAAATACATTTTTTAATAGGCTTATCTTAAAAGATTCAAGGGTAGAATGTGTTAGGATTGAAGTGAGTTCCACTGCCTATTTATAGACAGGATTCCGATATGATATAACGACTTTTTCTTGAAGGCCGTGAAGCAAAGTTAAGCTACTCGACTATGTGCTATATGCGTCTATTATGAAAATTACTCTTTAGCGTAATTTCATTTATGTATTGTAAGAGCAGTGGTGGCTCAGTGGTGAGGATCTCGGACTTCGAAACCAATAATTCGGGGTTCGAGACCAGGCGAGCGTGCAAGAAATAAATTGATTTTTCAATTTATCTGCGCATGTGGATAACATCATCACTGCTCGGTGAAGGAAATAATCGTGAGGAATTCGGCGTGTCTGAGAATCAAATATTCGACGACATGTGACATCTACCAACCCGCACTTGGCCAGCGTGGTAGATTATGGCCTGATCCCTCATAGTTAGCCTGTGTCCCAGCAGCGGGAATATATATGGGCTGATGATGATGATTGTAAAACAACTTTTCCATTATTTTTGTCTTTCTTAGAGATAAAAATATTTCATAAGTTAATAAACGTTTTGTTGGGGGCAAAAAAAATTAAAAATATTGCTTTAATTATATTTTTATTGAAATTCACATATTATTTGTAGTGACATAAATATAGATATTTAAAAATAGCTTTGTGTGAAGTAGTCCCTATTAGCGATAAAGCTCTGTGACAGACGTACAGATGGATAGACAGGGCAAGTAAAGTAAATGCTAGCGATTTTACTCCACGAATACGGGAATCTAGAATTAAATAAAGAAAATTTATTTTCGATTCGGAGTAAGCAACCAATTTCGGTAGTCTCTCGAAATAAATGTCCCTCTACCCTCTTACACTCAAGTACAGCTTTATTGTTATTTTTATATCTTTTAAAGTAACGTTTACGCATTTCGAATGTTTTTCTCAATTCGTTTCAAAGATAACTAGCTGTGACCCGCGGTTGAAACCGCGTAAGTCCGTATCCCGTAGGAATATCGGTATAAAAAGTGCCTGTGTTATTTCAGTTGTCCAGCTATCTACGAAGCGAATAGTATTATTATTCACCAATAGATGTCAGGAAAAAAAAACACGAATAAAACACGAATATGACATTATTTCAGTTGTCCAGCTGTCTACGAAGCAAAATAGTATTACTATTCACCAATAGATGTCAGGGAAAAAAAACACGAATAAAACACGAATATGACATTTTCTAAAAAAAATTCCTAGCTAGGTCGATTTATCGCCCTCGAAAACCCCTATATACTAAATTTCATGAAAATCGTTGGAGTCGATTCCGAGATCCCAATTATATATATATATATATATATATATATATATATATATATATATATATACAAGAATTGCTCGTTTAAAGGTATAAGATATAAGATTTAACTGTTAATGGTTGCGCGGGAAATATTTGTTAATTTTGGAATGCAGGCGAACGAAATAGGTTTTATGTTTATCCACTTTTATTCCCATTTTGTTCCTAACGACCACTTTCCATTATAAATAATGACGTAGTTCATTATTGTGAATAAATAATTTAAAGTGTGCTTGGTCAAATTACAAATTGTGCTTATTATAATGTGTTAATATTGAATGCGTCGTTGATAAAATAATTTATAATATGGAAATGTAATTTTGTGTAGCATAAACAAATATTCATTTAACTAAAACAGATTTTATTTAATTTCACATAAATATGCTGATTATACCACCCAATGTTTACGTCATCATTGATAGACATATCGACCAACAAAACATATCGAACCGAAACTATTAGGATTCGAGACTAGCAATTTGGCATGTGCTTTGTTTTTCAATATCCTACAAACAGGAAACTTTAAGAAAGGATTTTGCGTATTTGTGTTGAGTTAAAGGGATGAGTCACGTAGTGTAAATCCACTCCTTGAAGGAATTAAAAAATCAGCTGGTTGTCACCAGTACCATTTTTAATAACATTCAGATGGGTTCTATAAATCTTTACATGATCCACCATATCACAACCGGCTCCCTTTTAATTTCTTTAATTATCAGGAAAGTACAAGGATGATCACTACTTTTCAACCCACCAACGGAGTTGCAGATGATGGTTAACACGTTTAATGGATATACTATCTAGTTCGGAAGGAATTTGTCATGAAATCTTTTTTTTTTTTTTTTTTTTT